>NC_085928.1:187917348-188220378 GCF_028885655.2 Pongo abelii
GGATTCAGAGATCTGAGTTCCAGTTTTCCCTTTGCTCGTAAGTTATATTAAGGTGATCAGGTAAACTTCTCTTAGTTTCTTTCTCTAAAAAGATGGGGTTAAATTAGATGATTTTTTAGGATATCTAGAAATTCTAAGACTCTGTAAGTAAGGCACTGTGTTATGACAAGGTCCTTTTAGACATAAATCAAAATTATTCTGAAATTATTATTTCATATTTTAGAGGCATCAGTAGGGCTTATTATAAAATAAACTGGTATGAAATGACATTATTATCTTTATTTCACATGCTGTAGATATAAATACATACTCTAATGAACTTCAAATAACATTAATTAAACTGAGAAGACACACCCTCTAATCTTTTTTGAGAACAAAGCTGCCCAGTAGAAATATGTGAGCCATACATGTAATTTATATTTTCTAGTAGTCACATTAAAAAGTAAAAAAAGTAAAATTAATTTTACTATTATATTTTAGTTAATCCGATATGTCCAAAATATTATTGCTTCAATAGGTAATCAGTTAAAAATTAATGTGTTATTTTTCATTCATTTTCTTAATAAAACAATTTTAAAATGTCTGGTGCATATTTTATACTTACAGCAGACCTTATTTTGGATTAGCCACATTCCAGGTGCTCTATAGCCACACATAGCTGGTGGCTACCATAGTGGTCAGTGCTAATCTAGATAAAATACTTTATTCCAATCATAACTTTAAAACTGTGTATTAAAAGTATGTGAGAAAAACTCTTCATTCTTTGTATTCAACTGAATTCCAATTAACCTTTTGAGAAGATTGTGTTTGCCCAGGTTTTGACAACGTGGCCACTTTCACACAATACAAACTGCAGGGATGTCAATCATCTTTCAGAGAATGTAGGTTGTGCAACGAATCCCAATTATCCAGCATCCATGACAGGGGCTGTGATGGCTTTGCCTGGAATTTCAAAAATGGTCTCAACTTGAAAGTGACATATTTCATTGTGTTCATTGAAAAACTGATGCCTTATCAGAAAACCTATTTTTCTACTGCCTCTAGAATACTGACCATTGCAAACAGATTTTTAAAGGCTTCATATATACTGTGGACAGTTCTTTCAAAGCCCCAAAGCAGAGAAAATTAGTCCAAATTTGCTCTTTGTTGCAAACATTTTGCACAACATTGGGCTATGTATTTGAATAGTGGTATTACATAGTAAATTAGCTTTTTGAACTAAAACATTTAAACAAACTTTCTGTGCTTTTGTTTTGGCTCCATATTTATTTATTAAAACTTATTATTAATATTATTTTTATTGATAAACTGTAATTGTCTACATTTATGAGGTACAGCATGATGTTTTGATATATGTATATATACAATGTGGCATAATTAATCAAGCTAGTTAACATGCTTATCACCTTGCTTACCTATTATCTTTATAAGACATTTAAAATTTTCTGTTATTTAAAAATATATATTATTATTGACTATAGTCATCCTGCTGAGAAACAACTCTCAAAACGTATTACTCTTGTTTATCTGAAACTTTGTACCCTTTAATTATCTGTCATCATTCCCTTTCTTCCTAACCCTCCCTACCTGCTACCCTAGCCTCTGCTAACCATTGCTCTACTCTACTTCTATGAGTTCAACTTTGTTTTTTTAAATCAAATTAAATTTAATTTTAACTTCTTGGAGTGTTCAACTTCATTAGATTTCACATATGGGTGAGACCATGCAGTATTTGTCTTTCTGTGCTTGACTTATTTCACTTAGCTCCATGTCCTCCAAATTCATCCGTGTCGTCACAAATGACAGGATTTCCCTCCTTTGTAAGACCGAATAGTATTCCATCATGTATGTGTACCCACATTTTCTTTATCCATTCATCTACTGATGGACATTTGGGTTGTTTCCATGTCTTGGCTATTGTGAACAATGTTGCAATTAGCATAGCAGTGCAGATATCCCTTTGACATAGTGATTTCAGTTTCTTTGGATATATACCCAGAAGTGAGATTACTGGGTTGAATGGTAATTCTATTTTTGGTTTTTCTGGGAAGCTCCATACCCTGTTTTCATGAAAGCTGTATTAATTTTTATTCTCACCAACAACATATAAAAGTTTAATTTTTCTGCATCCTCTTAATGGTTATCTTTCATCTTTTTGATAAAAGCCATTATATCAGGTGTGAGGTAATATTTCATTGTCGTTTTAATTTACATTTTTCTAATTAGTGATGCTAAGCATTTTTCCATGTACCTATTAGCCATTTGTAAGTCTTCTTTTGAAAAATATCTGGGCTGTTTTCTCATTTTTAAGTTATTTGTTTTCTTGCTATTAAGTTGTTTGAGTTTCTTATGTATTTTGGATAGTAACCCCTTATCAGATGTATAATTTGCAAGTATTTTCTCCTATTCTACGGGTTGTTTTTTCACTTTGTTAATTATTTCTTTTGCTGTGCAGAATATTTTAGTTTGATGCCATCCCATTTGTCTATTTTTATTTCATTGCCTATGCTTCAGGGGTGATATCCAAAAAATGACTGTCTAGACCAATGTAATGAAGATTTTCTTCTTTGTTTTCTTTTAGTAGTTTTACAGGTTCAGGTGTCTTATATGTAAGTCTTTAATTCATTTTGAGTTGATTTTTGTATGTGGTATAAGATAAGGGTCTAATTTTATTCTTCTGCATGGGGATATCCAATTTTCCCAACAACAATTATTGAAGAGATTGTCCTTTCCCCATTGTGTATTCTTGGCAACTTTGTCAAAAGTCAGTTAACCATCAAATGCATAGGTTTGTTTCTGGGTTTTCTATCTTGCTCCATTGATCGATGTATCTGTTTTTATGCAAGTTATCATGCAGCTTTGACTACAATCACTTTATAATATGTTTTGAAAACAAGGCATGTGATATTTCCAGCTGTGTTATTTTTGCTCAAGATTGTTTTGGCAATTCCTAACTCAGTGCCCTGACCAACTGTATTGAAATCACCTACAGTGCTGACCATAAATATGGATTTCTGGTTTCTTTCCTCACTCTCAAATCAAGATCTTTCAAGGTGGTTCTCAATATTTTAATTTTATCAAAGCCCCCATGTTATTTTTCTATAGTCAGGTGAAAGAACCCCCCCATCTTTTGTTCCATAGCTGAAAAAATAGAAGATGAAATAATTTAAACTATTTGCCTCATATTCCAAAACTAGTAAATATCAGACCTAGAATCAGAGCCCACCTAAGCTTTCTCTCTTAATAATGTTTCTGAAATGACCCTGTGTCCATTAATAATGTTCAACACCATATACTGAACTAATTAAAGGAGAAAAAAGGACATATTTTAGACATATTTTTAACAACAAAGATTTTTTAAAATAGATTCACTTGAATTAAATTTAATCAGATTATCTTTCCACAGTTACTCTATTTAATCAAGCTTTTACTATCAAACTTTGCAGTAGCATTCTTCAGAGAACCTTGCAAGCAAGTTCTCTTAAGCACTTCTCTCGAAGGTATATGAGATTTAAATAATGGAAGAAGATACCCATATATTTTTCCCCTGGTAGCTGAAATCATTTAGGTAGTTTTATGTAAATTTTATGTAAATGCAACACATTTTATGCCCCCGAACTTATGGCGATCATGACTATTTTATTCACCAAAAGGTGGCCTTCAGCAAGATTCTACTGAGGACTGATGATCTATGCAGTCTCCTTCCGCCTGGATTTTTGTGACATTTATCATCATCCTACTTGGATACTCAAAAGACTTGCAATATGTGAATATAGGACTGAAATAAGACCCTGATTTTCCTTCAACCAAGCCTGAACTACCTACCACAAACACCTGGGGATCATTTTTTGTAGCTTCTTCTCTAGTTTCTTAGTACAAATCATCTTGATTCATTTATGTCATAAAGTAATAGACATTCAAATTATAATTTTACTGAGTAAAAAGACACACCCTGGTATGTATGGAAAGTATTACTAAATTTTATTAGTTTTTAAGAGTGACTGTTTGCCAATAGCTAAATTTAGAAAGAATATGTTCCTGACAATGCAGCTCTAGAGAAAATTTTAAGGGGTGATGATTTCATTAATTTTCAGAGCATTACAGCCAGCTGGCAAAGCCTTTTCTATACCATTGTGGCTTACTGCCTTTGAAATTACTTTCTTTTCTTAAATTAACCTGTCTATGTTAAAGTGACAAAATAGCTATAACGGTGTGATAAAATTGGCCTCTTTGTATAATCTTAAAGTAACTTAACTAACTTAAATAACAGTACCCTGAGTTTATGACTGCTGCAGTGTACTCCATAAAAAGAAATTGGTGTTAAGAACATTTACAGAGCCCCGTATTAGTTTTATTGATAGATAAATAACATTTAAAAATTTGAATCATATGTAAAGTAGAAGGAGACTTCTAGCTCAAAAAGAAATTCCCCATTTAAACCCTCAGGACCTAGTTGTCTCACCTGTGGTGGTGGAAAGAGCACCAAGCTTGGAACCAGAGGGTCCAGGTTTGGGTCATTGTCATCATGTGAGCATGGGCAGGTAAGAGAATTTCTCTGGGTCTCAGTTTCCACATCTGCAAAATGGGGATACTAATATTAACGTTGCCTTCTTCTCAGGGTGTTATAAAAATAAAATAATAAATGTGAGTGACAGCAGAAGAAACATATTCCAGAGATTTCTGAGGAGTTTGTCTCATAGAGAGGAAAGAAGTCAGAATGAATGGTCAGACTTTGTAGAATATGCACATCCTACGGTGTGTGCAGGGGAGGGTGCTAAATGAGGACAGTAATGTCTGAGCAGCAGCAAGGAAGGGAGAACACAGGGAAAGAGAATGTCATGGGAACCATGAGGATGGTGCTTCTGGGAAAGAGGGGTTCAGAGGGAATTTTTTTTATAAGGATAATGAATGAATGAATGAATGGTTAGATGTTGGATGGACAAATGGATGGTTGGTTAAATGGTAGGATGGATGAATGGACTAGGTAAGCCCCTGAACCACCCTGTAAAGAAAACCATCAATCAAAATCTCCTTTAGGGTGGCTGTTCAATGGGAAGAGAAGGCCTCAGGGTGACCCAGAATTCTTCAGGTTTAACATGTAAGTTTTTTGGTCAGTTTTATTTTAAACTTTTGTACAAATACCAAATATCTCTGTTTCTTGAATATGGGCAATGGTGGCTGAGCTGGCTACTTCAGGAGGAGCCTCATTCCATTGTTGCAAGGCTTGGCTTTCTTTAAGTTGAACTGAAATCTTGACCCTGGCAACTGTTACCTTAGGTCCTGAAATCTTGACCCTCGTGACTGTACCTTTGGAGTCACAGAACAATTTTCTTCCTTTTAACATACAGCAACACTTCTCTAAACAGCATGTTCTATACCTAGATAGGGTGGAGATCTGCATTCTGTTTGTTAGCCCATGATTGTCAGCATTTAAAATCTCCATAAAACATTACAAGTCATGTTAGACTTATAGTACCGAAAGTTAATTTCTACTTTATCTTTCGGATATTCTCCAATTCATAAACACAAAAAGCAGATATACAAGCCATGGACTAGTCAGGGTTTTCAAGATGAGAGCACAACTCAGAATTTTCAAAGTGTCAAGGTATCACAACAGGAACAAACAGGCCCACAAAAGCTTACTTTATCCATGTTGTTTGTGAAGTAGAGTAATACATTAATTTTTAAAAATGTAGTAGCTTTCTATATAGTACTATGTTATCATTGAAAAATGGAATTTTCATCAAAAACCTATCTTCTACTTTTTCAGTGATATGAAGGAAAAATTGTTTATCCCAGACATTTATCTTTCAGCCCTTTAATATTCATCCAGTTCTTTATTTATACATCGTTCATTCACCAAGCACTTATCTAATTTCTACTATATACTGGGCATTTGGCTAAGTGCTAGTGCTAGAGGTGCTAATTATAATAAGGCATGATTTTTGGTCTAAACGGGTCTGGTCATCAAGGGTCTGAAGTAAGAGGCCGAGATGAGGTGTTAGGAATGAGGATAAGAAAAAGAGTTTGCAGGCTGGACGCAGTGGCTCACACCTGTAATCTCAGCACTTTGAGAGGCCCAGGCGGGTGGATCACTTGAGGTCAGGAGTTCGAGACCAGCCTGACCAACATGGTGAAACCCCATCTCTACTAAAAATACAAAATTATTCGGGCATAGTGGCGCACGCCTGTAATCCCAGCTACTTGGGAGGCTGAGAGGCAGGAGAATCGCATGAACTGGGAAGGTGGAGGCTGCAGTGAGTTGAGATCGCGCCACTGTACTCCAGCCTGGGCAACAAGAGTGAAACTCTGTCTCAAAAAAAAAAAAAAAAAAAAAAAAAAGAAAGAAAGAAAGAAAGAAAAAAGAAAAAAAAGTAGTAAGTAACCAGTAAGTGAAAGAAGAAAAGGAAAGATTTGTAGTGGGAATAGCAGGGCAATATGGAATGTCCACATGGAGGTAGGACCTGCCAGAGCTATAAACCTGTAGCATTGGAAGAATCATATTACTCTAAATTCTTTATCTACCATAAGAGAAAATAGAGATTCTGGGGGATATAAGGCAATGCATGATTTCCTCAGGGCTAGGTCTTTTCAATCCTTTCCCGTGGTTCGATATAATACCAGATCACCTCATCGTGCTAGTGGAAGGCATCAGGCAACTGGGAACTACATATTCCCTGTAGGATTTTGTCTACTGTATTACCGTATTGCAATGCCATCCCTACTAGCATACTTTTTATTTTCTGTTATAAATATATAATCTTACAGAATAAGAATGTATTCTTTCAGCTGCTCATTAGTTGAGTCTAGTTTTCCTCATATAAAGACTTAAAAAAAAACCCACCTATTTTAGTAGCACTTTCTGGAACATCTTTAATTTTCCAGATGAATTGTTCACTAATTAGTATCCCAGGAGTGAGTGCTATAAATGATAGATACTCTTTTAATTTTAAAACTAAGATGGCTTGGAGAATTTTTAAATTTAAGTCCCAAGAAAATTTAACAGAAATGCTGATAAAAATGATATGTCATTCTATGCTTATGTTCAGTGAAAGAAATTGAATACATTTATTTTTCCCAAATAGTTAAGTTTACAGAGTTTCCTAACAAAGAGTGGTGATATAGTCTGAGTCTGCATCCCTGCCCAAATCTCATGTCAAATTGTAATCCCCAGTGTTGGAGGTGGGGCCTGGTGGGAAGGGATTGGCTCATGGGGGCAGTTTGCCCCTCAGTGCTGCTCAGTGATAGTGAGTGAGTGCTCATGAGATTTGTTTGTTTAAAAGTGTGTGGCACCTCTCCCCTCTCTCGCTTCCTTCTGCTCTGGCCATGTGAAGTTGTGCCTGCTTCCCCTTCACCTTCCACCATGATTGTAAGTTTCCCAAGGTCTTCCCAGCCGTGCTTCTTGTACAGCCTGTGGAATCATGAGCCAATTAAACCTCTTCTCCTAATAAGTTACCCAGTCTCAGGTATTTCTTTATAGCAGTGTGAGAATGGACTAATACAAGTGGTATGCCCTAAATTACCATGCAACCTAAAACTTAAAGGGAGAGATTAAATAAAACAACATTTTTGTTTATTAAAATAACCATCTATTTAAAAATGTTCATTATTTAATAATGACCTATAATATCCATTTAAGCATCAAATTGGGCAAAACTTATTTGCAAAGTTCTACTTTTGTTTCTCTCTTTAAATAAAATATTGGCTTCAGAGCACTCAGTAAGTTAATAGACCAAAGAGAATTCTAATCTTTCGATTCTCAGCCTAATTTTCTACTTTCATTTTCAGTATGAACATAGGGGTCCCAGGTAGACATTGAAACAAAACTTCAGAAGGATTAAAAAAGGAAGTAAGAGCCAAACAAGGAAAAAATAAGAAATAAAAAAGAATGGGGTACTCTCTCCCATGACAAGCCCTGAATATAAATAAGGGTGTGGTTTTAGAGTGAGTCATTATTCCATTGCCTACACCTTTCATGGCAGAGATAGTAATGTCGTGGAATAGAAGCTGTTAAAGAGGCTTTATATAACTATTAGCCTCTGAAACAATAGACAGGCAGCAGGGTGTTGTTCCAGAAAATGTTCAAAGAGGAGGAGTAATTTTGTCCTTTACAAATTTAATATCTTCTCTTTTCTCCTATATCATTTGGAGGAAGTGCCTTTTTCCTTTTTCTCTTTTTTTAAGCAAAATAAGCGTTATGCACTAGTAGGTAGTGAGTGAATTCTCTTTGCCAGCAGGAAGAAAAGCAATTTTTGAACGCCAAAAATAGCTCCTTTGTGTGAAAATATCACATAGCCCAAGACGTTTTTGGGAGAAAGCAAAGATTGATGTTCTGAATTAATATTTTTTAAATATACAGGCAAAGAAATGTTAATAATAGAAAAGACAGAAATTGATGGTCATTTCAAAGTCTGAATGTTTATCCTGTTTACAATGCACTCAGACTTTTGTGTGGTCTCAGTCATAATTCCTCCCCCAGGCTACGTCTGTAGGAGATCCCTAATCATTCTGTCTGGGTCAAGACATTTTTTTCCTTCCGTACCTTTTACTTCCTGTTCCCATGCAACATTACAAACCAAGCAAAGCATGAACTGACCTGGATATAGGAGATGGCCCTGGAGCTGTAGACAGAATTAAAAATCGTATCTTTTTTTTTTTTTTTTTTTTTGTAAAGCACCCTGACATCTTTGGGAACCATACACTCTAGGGAATCTTTTTATCCACTGTTTGCAAATAGCAGACCATCAGCCAGTTACAAAGACTTTTGATAGAGGTGGTGGACATCTTTTACTTTCACCCAACCAGTATCTCTTTCTGCTTCATTTGATAGTAACATATCCTTTTCTTTTGAAAAACTAACCATTCTTATTACATGTCATTTTGATGGCACTGTCAGTCCAACTGTCCTGCCTTCCTTCTGGCCAGTGAGTGGATGACCATGTGAACCAGGCTGGGACAGTGAGATGTTTTCCTATGAATGTGAGTATTGAATGGAATAACGCAAGAATGGAACACGGTCACTGACTCACTTTGCTAGTGGTTCTACTTGTCTGACTGCTGAATGAACTCTAACTCCTGACTGACAGATTTTGGAACGTGGAAGTAAAGTGCTCTCATAGCAAAATCTAAAATGAGACAGTGGTTTTGGAAATAGGTGGTGTGTAGAAGGTGGAAACTGAGAATTTTGAGGAGAGTATTGGTGAAAGATCAAGTACCTTGAACCCGTTGTGCATACCATTTTGAATTATGAGGAAGCTGGCAGTGAGGTCTTAAAGGAATGGGAGAAAAATCTTATTGGAAACTGGAGGGAAGGGCAGAAACTTAACAATATGCTTGTCTGCAGGAACGTGGAAAGTAGAAAATGTGCTTGATAAACTAGGGGATGTAGCTGAGATTTCCAAGCAGAACAGTTAGTTACCAACCATTTTTTTTTCTTGCTGCTTATAGTAAAATATGAGATGAGAGAGAGTTAAACTAAGGGAAGGACTGTTAAACAAAAAGCTAGATCTTGATGGTTCTGAAAGCTCTCACACTATTCAGAAAGTCAGAGATGCTAAAAGGGAGATAATGTCTAGGGTGTGGCCATAAATCTTTTTATTAAGTTCTTCACAATTCTCTGGTACCTCAGAGAACCTTCAGTCAGACTAAAGAGCCCCTTAAGGAGATTAAGAGCGTGCCACACAGATTCTCTCAGCCAAAGAGTAGAGCTTCTAAGAAGCCTAAGGGCATTGTCCCCAGTCATCTCAGCAGAAGCCCAAGGTGGAAGGGAGATTATCTGTAAGAGGTATGTGGGTGGGGCTTTTGCCTGGTGGATTTAACCTGGATAAGTTTCACAGGAAACCCATAAAGTTCTCAAAAGAGATACATACAGAAACATTACTACTTGGATGGAATGGGACAATACAGAACAGTATAGAATGAAGACAGGGCTTTGAAGGTCCAGAATTTTAACACCTGCTATATTTTGCAGAACTAGAAAGAAGACTAAGAGGGTGAAACCAAGAGCTCAGAGGACAGAGTGGAGAAACTGAAGAATTATTTCAGACATGAGACCTAATCAAGGATCTGCCAACATTTGCCTGGCTGAATTTTAGAACAGCCATGGACCCCTAACCCCTATGTCTTCCATTCCCCGCCCCTTCTTTGAACAGGGTCATGTAAGTGCTTATCTTATATCTGTCCCACTGTTGCATGTTGGCAGAGGGAGACATAATTTGCTCTTGTTTTACAGGTTTAAAAATAACAAGGAATTGTACTTGAAGAGCTGTGCTTAAAGAACTACACTTGAGAAACCACATTCATACTTGGACCTGATTTAGATGACGAGATTATGGACTTGAAGCTGATATTGCAATGGAATGAGAATTTTGAAGTCTTTGGGGGCAGTGAGTACATTTTGCATTTGAGAGGTAAATAAATCATTGGGCACCAGAGGATACACTGTGGTGGGCAGCCTCTAAGGTGGCTCCCAGTGATCCTTGCCTTCTGGTATTAACATCGTTTTGTAATACCTTCTTGCTGAGTGTGGGCTGGGCTTATTGACTCACATATAACAAATAGAATACCTCAGAAGTGATAGGACAGTAATTGAGGGATTAGGTTATAAAAGGCTGCAGTTTTCATCTTGGAGGCTCTCTCTCACTCTCTTTTGAATGACTTACCCTGGGGAAGCCAGCTGCCATGCCATAAAGCATAAGGCAGCCCTGTGGCAAGTCCCATGGGAATGGACTTGAAAATAGACTTTCTGAGACCTGCCCATAGCTATGTGAATGGGCTTGGAAGCAGATATCCTTAAGATAACCGTAGCCTCAGCCAAAACCTTGATTGTAGCCCGTGAAAGAACCTATGCCAAAATGACACAGCTAAGCTGCTCTTGATTCGTGATCTACAGAAACTTTTGAAAAATAATTGTTTGCTATTTTCAGCCTCTAAATGTTGAGATAATTTGTTATGCAGAAATGGATAAAAATACACTCATATTCTAGAGGATACACTATGCTATAATGCTCTAATTACTATTATTCAACATTTTGTGAAAAGGCAATTCCACTGTCTTTAAGAGGATGACATTGTCAATGAATCTTCTAGTCACTATTTAGTCACTATTTGAAGAGTGCCAACTTTGACCACAATTTTATTTTTAAAAATTGTGCTAATGCCAAATTCTTTTTTTAATCTGATTTCTCAAATATTGTGAAATATAAAGTTTGGTCTCCTACTTCTCCACTGTCTTAACTGATCTTTTGATTAATTCTTTTCTTTAATTACAGAACAATAGCTTAAAATGGCATGAGGGCATGGTGTTCCCTTGGTCCTTGGAATTATCCCAGGTTAGAGTGCTCAAAGATAGGCTATGTTTATATATAATAATAAGTTACCTTTATGGAATGCTTATCTGTACCAGGAACTTTGAAACTTGCTTTCTGTAATCATTTTAGACAATTCTCATACCAATTGTTTGAATCGGGCATCATTATTATTCCTCCTTTAAAGAGAGTTGCCCAGTGTCATACATCGGTGAGAGGTGGATCTGAGATTTGAACCCAGATCTGCCTATCTTCAAGAAATCCTGAGCTCTTAATCACTTTAGGCAAAGAAGATGTCCTGTGCCTCTTTGCATGAATTAATAAGCTGTGATAAGTGGATTTGCTCCCTGGCCCAGCGGTTACAAAACAGAACCTGTGCAAGCCCATTTCATGTCCTCCTGGATGCAGCCTATGAGGGATTTTGAATCCAGAGAAGCCGTTTTGTCACATGTGAGCCCAGGACATTTTTGAAGAGAGAAGTCTACGCCCAATCTGAAATAAACTCTGTCACCAGGTTATAGCCTCTGCCTTTAAGAAAACTTTGGGCAATCTTAAACGTTACTCAGAATGTGGGAGATACTTGAAGTGGTCAGTTATACTGATTTTTCAGGATCAAGAGTGCATGAATTCTAAGAGAGAAATCAGAGGGTTTCAAGAGGCATTTGGATGAGAGGAACAAAAACTCCCTGGCTATGCCTGTGACCAAGACTATCACTGTTTGTTTCCCGCTAAGGGAAAACAGGGACTAGCATGTTTGGTAAACTGTTACATGCCAGAGCGTTCACTAAATGCTTTATGCATTCAGGTCATTCTGACAAACATTGATTCATTTGTTCGTTATTTAAAAAGGACAATTGAAATATAAAATATGGTGAAATTCCTGATATTAATAACTGTCTTTGTTCTATTTGAGAAATCAGATTAAAAAAAGAATTTGGCATTAGCACAATTTTTAAAAATACAATTGTGGTCAAAGTTATTAATGAAATATTTATTTTTATTTGCTTTCTTCCCTCACTAATTTTCCAACAGACTTAATTTCTTCAAAATCGAATCCTTTATATTTCTTAAAGTTTCAGCATAATTTTGCAAATTGTTGAAAATACATTCCATGTTTTCCTGGTCATGTTTCTCATACCTAGACTATGTATTCGGTCAAGCAGGGTGATGGTCAGGCCAAAGTTTATCTTATCACACCAGAGTTTTTAGGTCATTTCCAGTTTTCTTATTTTTTTTTCTTTTCAAACTTTCACTTCAAAAGAAATTAATTGGAAAACACTAGCAAAGCTTTTTTCCTTCCTCTTTTGGCTACTGAACTGCCAACTGCCAATTGTTTCTGCATTCTTTATCTGATGTGAACAAGATACAGGAAAATTGTGGCTGTATTTGGAGTTGGCAATAGTTAAATGGAATTATAGAGAGTGACTAAAACCAACATGTATTTTGTAGAGTCTTTTGATTACACACAGCTTTCTCTGAGACATAAAAAAAAAAACCTCTTGAAGGATTAGCTTGCTAGGGAGAATTACCATTTTGAAAGATTTTTGCCACATTTCAATGACAAAATTATTCAGAAAAAAAGTGCCTCTCTGTAAATAGTCTCTAAAGTCTCACAAACATCTGAGCTCTTGGGGGCCAGAATCAGGGCACAATTTGTGTAAATTAAACACACACACACATTTGATAATCCAAAGGTCTCTCAGATGTGTTTTGACCCCTCTGTAAAGTATCATCAAAATAACTGTACCATCTCTTCAAAAAAGCGCCTGTGACACGGACCATGAAAACACTGTTGTAGAAATCTTATTTTAACCACTGATGTATTACAGCTCTGTTAAAGTGGCAGCTGAATTAACTTGGTTGAAAACCAAGTATGTTATATGTATCTTTTCCTCAACAGACCAGTGTGAAATGTAAAGCTTATTTTTTTTGTGTAACTCCTTAAATGATCTAAATCCTTTATTTAAAACAACTTACCTTATGATAACTCTTCTGACAGATTTAAATACTCTTTTTATAATATGAGACTTTGCATATTTCTATTAAGTGAGATAGCTACATCAACATATTTCCTGAAATTATTCTTAATAATTAATTTTAATAACGTGATATGCTGGTTGGAATTTGTGGTTGTTTCATGTGCCTATCTTATTAGAATTTCAAGCATTCCTAAAGCATTCATGTTGGAAAATGACTTAGACAAAATTTTGTGCAATTGGTTAATTTCTAATCAGAAAAACTCCTGAGAGGTTGAGTAATTTTGCAGTTAACTAATGCCAGACCACTGTAAACAAGAAACAAAGTGTGAATCAGATGCTACCTTCTCTGAAGATGGAATCCATATCAAGAAAAATATCTGACTTCAGAAATTCGCTTTGCAAATTAGCCCAGTAGTTGTCTATCATGTCACCTGGCATCGGCCCACAGCCTCCCAGTAAGAAACTTGATAGAGGAAAGACAGCAGAGTGAGAATGTGGTATCCCCTCTCGTCTAAGCCCTCCTTAGGCAAAGCTCCCTCATTCCAGCTCTCTCATCCCAATACAAGTTGGGGTGAGATAAGCTCTGTTTATGAAATGCTCTACGACAAGAAAAATTCAGAGGATGTGCTTGTGTGACCACGAGAGTGTGTTTTACTGCTGGGATGAGGTGAGCCATATAGAGAGGCAGGTGGAGGGGGAGAAGAGAGCTGTGATATTCCTGGAAATAATTTGCTCCCATGTCACCCCCGGAAAAGGCATCTCCCTTAAATCAGGCAGGCATAATGAATGGTGTGATACCCGGCGGCCTGCACAGTTATAAATACACAGCCTTTCATTCTAGAGATGGCGCATTACCACTCACTAAAACAGTCTGTCACAGTGGTGCTCTGGGGCCATTCATTTTTCATGACCTTCTTGGTGACGTGACTGGGATTTCCTGAAACCACGCACAGGTCCCTGCCCAGCAAGCGCTCTGCGTTAGCATCCCTTAATTCTTCTCTTCCAAAGGTTATCATGTCCTGTGGGGTGTGTGTGTGTGCGTGGTGTGTGTGTGTGTGTGTGTGTGTGTGTGTGTGTGTGTGTCTTTCCTAGCAGGCAAAGAAACAGACAGCACAAACTAAGCTTGACCTTGTTGGAAATACAGTTTATCCACAGAGTGAATGTTGGCTAAAATGTAATCTTATGACATCAGGAATGTTCAAAGTTTACACAGGAGGTAAGAAATTTTAAAAATCAGTTTAAAAAATTATTTCACTGTTCTCAAGGTTCAGATTTCACATCGTGAAAGGCACACTTTGGTGGAGCAATTGCGGCAAGGCAGGGCCTTGTTATTTGCTGGCTGCTTCAAATAACGGTTGTCCCTTTGATAATATTGACACCTATCTCCTTCACGATCTAGTGCTTCTCCTGCACTTTGTAACATATCCCGTCTGTTTTTTTAGGGCCACTGTCATAAGGATGCCTGGAAGAGTGAAGAAAGGCCTGATTGATCACAAGGTCCTATCAAATGTCAAAGCTGGCCCTGGCTGACCTCCCATCTATTCAGAGCTGCTTTGATTTAATCTCCAAACTGGCTGCTTCTCCAGGCTGTGAGTTCTATCTGCAACCCATGTGTCAGCATTGAGATATGACCTGCTTCACGCTCCATTCATCTCATTTGAAGGACGGAAATTAAACTCGAGGGTCGAAGAGGGGAACTGCTCAAAATACACACACACATTAACTGAAGCCTTTTGTGTGGTACATTATAGGAGTTTGAACAACCATTAAAAATTATATTAAAATGAACTTGATCTTTACCCCACTGAAATGGTTTAGAACTTTTCCTCCCCTCACTGCCCCTTCATCTATTCTTTTTTCCCTCCCATATTTGTAGTAACCATATGAACCTGATCTCATTAAGGTGCAAAGTGAAAGAAGAGAAAAATTTACATTTTTTCAGTTTCTTTAAAAATGGTGTCCTTTAGAAAATTCACTTTGCCTGTAGTTTGCACAGTAAATATTTTTTTTAAAGAGATAGGAGAAGCCGGAACCAGACTAATAGAAATGCAGACTGCTGTGTTTAGCATTATTGATTCATTTAAGTTTCACCTTCTAAGGTTTTTTAAAAAATTAATTAAAACTCAAACTTTGGGAATAGTTCTATAACCATCAGGACACATTGGTATGGTATAAATCTATATATCATAGGTTCCACTTAAACCTTGCTCTTTTCATTGGCCCTTTTATACCATCAAGGCTAATAACTAAGTGAAACTTGATTCCTTACAGATTTGTTTGCATAAAAAGTTCAAGAACAAACTCTATGTTATTTACTAGAAGTACCTCAAAAGTATTGAAATAAAATATAAGTGTGTTAGAAAAGTTAGTTACATTTGAAATAAATGTGTTTATTCATTTGCTCATGCATTCATACATTTAAACTCTGTATGATAATGGCATCCAGGTAGGAAAAATGTTGTTGCTTGTTTAGTTAAAAGGATATACTGTACATTTCCATTATAATAGTAGTACATATTCAATATAGAAAAGACAATTGGCAAAGACAGGCAAGAAAGAGAAATGGAATAGCAGACATCAAAAATACTATTGACTAGAAGTAAACAACATTAATACCTTTGTGTTTATCTTTTTTTTGATAGATGCCCACTTTTTATTTTCCTTATATAAAATCACACTGTTTCTGCTTGGGAGAAGACTACATTTTTTATTGTTTTATCACCTTTTATGGAAATGATTATTTTGTTTGGTAATATTGTATGAATAGCAATTCAGATTTTTAAGTTTTTTTCACTATTATAAATATTATTATGTAAAAATATAATTATATATAGTATGTTATTTATGTTTCCTTTATTTTCTCCAAAATACTCTAATTTGGGAAAAAAAGATGTACTCAGTTTAATGGTATAGTTAAAACTATAGTCTTTTACGGTTTTTCATTTGAATACTCACTTGGAAATAATTTTCCTTCTCAAATAATCTCTTGTGTTTTCTTCAAGACATGTCATTTGTTTTATATGTAACATGTACAATGGAATGAGTACTATAGTGAATACTGATACTATTTCTACATAAACAATTTCACGGGACTTATGAAAAATCTTTCCGACTACGGTCATATGGAGAGAAACACTTGAGCATCTGAGGCATTCAAATAATGCTGTTTAAGCATCTAGTTTTGCAAATAGGGAAGTGGAAGAACACAGGATGATTGTATCTGTCTTGTACTTCTCAGTAAAATCTCTCTTTCTCCATATCCTTATGTTAATATCTTATTATTCATGGCAGAAATGTTGAATAAATGCACTTTGCAGGTTAATTCATTCTTTGCAGTGCCAGGTGGAAAGTAGGCTCATTCTTTTAATATGGTATAGCATTTTGCAACAGAACTTTTTGCAATGGTGGAAATGTTCTATAATTGAACTGTTCAACATGGTAGCCACCAGCTACATGTGGCTATTGAACACATGAAATGTGACTCATGTAACTGAGAAACTGAATAAAAAATTTTATGTAACTTAAATTTAAATCAATTAAACCACATGTGACTAGTGGCTATCATATTGGACAACACAGCCTTAATAGTCTTAGCATTGTTAAGACCATTTTAATAGTTTGTGAAGCATTGTAGATGTTTACCCAGTTACTCAAGTTTATTTCATTGAAGAATAAATGTAAGATGATGAAGAACTTACAGTCTCAGTATATAATAACAATAAAAAATTACATTTGCCCTCAGAGATGTTTTTCACAGTTTCTTTCAGAGAAGAGAATTGAAAATTCCAATAAGGCAAAGGTGATGGAAGTGTCTTCATGAGACCCTTGGGTAACATAAATTGGCAAAGAATTGGATGACCTGGGTTCTAAGATCTGACCTTAAAACTAGCCATCTATTGACTGAGTAAGTTACTTCCCTTTTTGGTGATCTTTGTCTCTTGATATTCACCACACAGAGTTTGGAAAAAATGAATTTCTTTGTTCCTACTACGGCTAAATTATATGGATTTTTTCTGTCCTGTATTCAGAATCAAATACTAGTTTTTCCTTCATACTTCAATAATGTGTATAAGCACCCAGGGCCAGATACATTCTAAGTGTTCAATAAGTATTTGTTGAGTGAATGGATGTACTTAGTTGTCTGCCTGGATCAATAGCTCCTTTAACACTCCATTATTAAAGCTTGATATTTTCCACACCTAGACTTAAGCAAAGTATTTAAACATGGATGTTTTTGATGCAGGTGAAATATTTTGCTACAGAGTGGTAGAGGATCACTGGGCACAACCCTCTGCTCTTGAATTGCTAGAAGGGCCTACTTCCAGAGATGGCCAAGAAAGTTTGGGACTCTAGCACTCAGCTGATTTTCCTAAAGAAAAGCCCTCAGGATGTGCTCAAAGACCTGGATCAGGCACACTGAGGTGATGATGGGAGGTCAGGAAAATGGCCAGAATGTAACTAAGATTTAACTTCCCAGAACACTCATATATGATTTTTCTGAAAAGTTTTTTCCGCACCTTAGCAATATTAACTACTTTGAATATTCAAGTCCAGAGTAATTACATTTTCCTTCTTTCACATTCTGATACATATATATATCACTTACGAGATATTTAATACTACTCTTTTGAGAATAAATAGTTTATTTTTAGTGTGATGATGTCTTTTTAATCCAATGAAACCGTTAACATCAATAAGGGCAGAGATACTACCTTTATTTCTGGCACACAGTTCTCTGTATCTCGCAAACTCCAGCACAGTATAATCTACTCAGCATCAGACATATGGGAAAACACTATCTAAACAGGAAAGCATTGTACAAACATTAGTAGTTGTTATTATGATTAGAATTGATGTTTCAGGTAATTTAATAATTACTCTTACTTCTGGTACATACCCTCCTCCAGGAACGTAAAAGCTCGTCAGTGTTTTCTGGGCTTAGCATAGATGTCCTGAGATCTTAGCATTTCTAGGATTTCAAACTGTACAAGAATATACAAAAGAACATTTATCATGCTCTCCATTCATAAGGATAATATTAAAAATTAATAACCATTCTAGTCTGCTGGGATGCAACATAATTCAGGGGAGAGGAGGAGGTCCATCGCTATCTTTTTCAAGGGCAATTCACAACAACACTTTGCATGATAGATTCCTGAAGCTTGATGTTCTCCTCACCGTTATACAATGTGAGTGCTGACAAGGTCTTTTAAAAATAACAATACTTTATTTTAAATTAGCTCATCTGTTTGAGGGAAAAAGGGAGCAGTGTGTACCTATATAGGTGTCATATCCTTTAGTCCCATAAATTTCACAACTAAAACTATATCTTGTTTTTTTGTTTGTTTGAAATGGAGTCCCACTCTGTTACCCAGGCTGAAATGCAGTGGCACAATTTCGGCTCACTGCAGCCTCTGCCTCCTGGGCTCAAGCGATTCCCTTGCCTCAGTCTCCTGAGTAGCTGGGATTACAGGTGCCCACCACCGCACCCAGCTAATGTTTGTATTTTTAGTAGAGATGGGGTTTCACCACGTTGGCCAAGCTGGTCTTGAACTCCTGACCTCAGGTGAACCACCTGCCTCGGCCTCCCAAAGTGCTGGGATTACAGAAATGAGCCACCATGCCTGGCCTAAAACTATATCTTAAAAAAAAATAGTTCACGTAAGAAACAAAAATCTTAAGGAAGGAATGAATTTATTTGTGACTTATTGATGATAAAAGGAACTTGGAAACAATTTGGATGCCCAATATTAGAAATGCTTAAATAAATTGTACTAGCAAGAAAACACATTAGAAAGATGTTAACATTTAGCACTTTAGAGCTTAGACAAATATATAGAAAAATGTTTTTTTTTGGAAAAGCTTAATGCGATATTTGTACACAAGTATGTGAAATGTTCATATGTATATGAATGCTAACATTCCCCAACAGCAAAGACTTATTTTACTGGGTAGGCAGTTTGCATTGTATAAAAAACATGAGTTTAGAATTAGAGCTAGATTTAAATTCCAGTTCTTCCATAAGCTATGTGACACTTGCAAATTATTAATCCTCTCTGGATATCTATTTCCTTATTAGCAAGTTGTGTGTGTGTGTTAAGCAAAGCCACTTTAAGAGTCTAGGACATAGTAGAAGCTCAATGCCATTATTTCCCTTTCCCTTTACTAAATACCTGAGACTTCCTTGGTTTAAAAAGTTTTGTTCAAATTGACTGATTTTTATAGAAATTTCAATGTCGTTGTTTTTGACCCATGCAAGAATTTCTAACAGACAAGACTCTATTAATTAATGTGATAATTCTCCTATAATTGGTCAATAATCTTTACATTTGAATAGATTTCAGAACAGTATTAAATATCTTGGGTTGGAGGTTAATTTCTGTAAACAAAAATGTATATCTAGCAGTGTTGCATTTTAGCTAATGTTGACTATAAACGAGTGCAATTTGTGTTCATTTCCCATATATCATTGACACTAAATTTTGGAACACTTACGTCTGGGTTATGTTTGAATAACCTTCTGGGAGTATCTCTCCATAGATTTGGGAATGAAATATCTCCCAAATATAATGCAATTTCAGAATGCCTAGAAACTCACTACATAGTATATATGCGTATTTAAAAGAAACTGGTCTCATACATGATAAAAGAAGGGCAATGCTAGACACAATGACTGTTGCCACTTGGTAGCAGGGGCCAGAGAGAACAGGAAAAAGACTAAACAAGAGGATTAAAATTATTTTTCAAGTAAGGCTATACCTCTGTATACATGCTTAATTACAAAAGGAAATTAGGAGCAAGTGCATGTGTATTACTGCATGTATAAACGTAGAGTTTAATCGGTTTGGAGTAAATTAATGACTGCTTGCAACATTTCTGGCAATTTGTTCTAAGCTTTGTGATTTTAAATTGGTTTCTTGAAAATGCTGGATAAAACATTTGAATTCACACATTGCTTTAGGAATTGATTTGGGGATAATAAAATATAATGAAATGTTTTACCTCAGATGGATCTAGTTTATATTTGCTCTGTACCCTTTTTAAAAACCTGAATGCAAATAATAAGGACACTGCTAGGATGTTTAGAGGAGCTGTAACTGTAAGTTACTCTTATTTCTTTTTATTGGGTAAATTCTTTCAAAATTCCATTCTCTCGAGGCGGTAGAGAACAAGGACAAATCCTACAGGGGTTTCCCTTTTTTATCCACAAAATTTATATATGAAATTGAAAGGCAAGGAGGTAAAAATCTGGCAACTCACGAAAGAAATGATTATAAAAGTCTAAGAATCAGGACATTTGCATTTTGACCACTAAGGAGACGTTTCATGAGTTCTCAGCTAGTCTGTGATAGTGACAGGACTACATTTGATCAACTGTCAAAAGGAGATGATGCCAGTCACTATTACCTGATGTGAAAATGACCTGCAAATGATTCTGGAAAAAAATGATAGTTATTCTTTCAAGACAGTCAAGAAGAATAAAGCAAAAGTGTTTATTATCATCCTATTTTTTGATTTATAAATATTATTTTCCTGATCTGACAATATATACTTGGAAGTATTTAAAACAAAAAGAGATCTGGGCATATGATACCACTTGAGGCACATAGGGCCCCTTTATGTCAGGGAAATTACCATGGTATTAGATTCTTCTTTTTTTCCTTATTAGCTGGGTATCCATTTCCTGTTGGATTTCTTTAATCCAACTAAGATTTTCAGCTTTCAGGAGTACCATCACCCCAAATTTGCTCATTCTCTTTTTGGCATCTTCTGTTGCCATTGTTTTTTCTTTTATAATTGATTAGGTAGTAATAGGACTTAAAAAATAACTCTTGAATAGATTATGACTCAAGCGTCCCAGAATTTGTGCCTAGATTACCAGTCATATGACTGCTAGCAAAGCAGTCTATTTTTTCTTAAACTTTGTTTTCCATTTCTGTGATTGTCCTACATTTTATGAATTTTTTTTCATAGGTACCTAATCTTCTCATGCTAATTATTTTCTCTCATCTTCAAGCAAGAAAGACTGTTCCTAAAAAAGCCTTTCCCAACTCCACCTCCTTTCTGTTTCTTCTCATTGAAGTTTGCACTTCAATGAGTTTGGGAGTTTATTGCATTATGCATTGCAGCTTTTGACAAACAAATTTGATCTGCCATTAGCCAGTGAGCTCCTTGAAAGCAAGAACTGTACGTTATTACTCTTTGTAGCTTAGTTATGTTCATAGCACATAGTAGGTACTCAATACATGCTAACTTATTTAGAATAAGGTGTAATGAGTAATAAAAATCATCCTTTTTATTCCTAATGCATTGCAACAAGTGTAGATGTCCAGAAATAAACTTTATACTACAAAAGTATAAATTTTGTTTTGGAGAATTTTGAACATTAGTAAGTATGGAGACAACTTGAGTCTTATTTTTGTCTTTAATCATAGGAGCCATTTCAGCGTATCGAAAGTCACATCACAAAAATACCTTCCCTCTTTTCCTACCTCTGAAGACTTCTATGTATTTCTGAGTTTTTTGTTTCCAATCTCACTTTCCAACAGTTTCATTCTTGGTTATTTGCTGGAAACTTAAAGGGGTCAGTAATGCATGGGAGTGTGTAGGCAGGTGGGGGGTGGTCTTTTTTGTTTCTTTTATTTTTATTTGTTCTTTTTTTTTTTTTCTTTTCCTTCTTTTTTTGGAACAAAGAGCTTTTCCCAGCACTATTTGGCTTCCTTACTGCCACCTTTTCCTTTTTAAGGTAGCAGGAAAGATAATAGTAACATGATTTCAGTTTTTAAAAATGAAAGTTCAGAGAGTCTGAGTTGCTTGAACTCACTAAGAATGAAAAACCAGAATTCTTATCACTTCTCTTCATTTCCCAAATTCAGTACCCTCTTATAATATAAAACTTTACACAGCATGTCATTGTCTTAGGATATTTTCTCAGTTACTTAAAGGTCAAGTACACAGAATTAGACATGATGGAATGGCCTGGTTGAATAACTCTTTATTACACTGGGCTTATTTCACTTAAAACCTAAGCAATGTTCATGTCCATCAACAGACTAAGATCTATTTGTCTAAGTTTAAATAGTGTATTAATTTAATTTATTTGTCAACACAGCTGGTCTCTTTAGGTATTTTTAAAACATCAGCACAGTGATTAAAATAATAATAATCTGTAGAAAGTTAAGGTTAAATATACGTCTATGTTAAAATTGGCCATACTTCACAGAACTATTTTTGTATGCTTAGCACTAGATAAATTCATGTGACAAGAGTAAAATTAGACAATCTATGACGTATGTCGTCAGAAACATATGTCATCAATTAATAGGCTGAATTTTCAAGTCCCATTGCTAGAAGACTGTTAATAATTCCTATACTTTCTTTATTCTTGTAATTTAGGTGAGCATCACCATGTTCAATGATTAGACTTAACTCAGTCTTGAAAACAGAGATCATTGAAAAATTCATATGAATGATACAACTAAATGTACTTCCTTTTTTTATATGGAAAATCTTCATAATATCTAATAGAGATAGATCCACTAGAAGATAGTAACAACAGCAAAGATAGCAGTTATACCACGTAGGGGAGTCTCTCTTTTCTTTACTGAAATCAAGATCTTCTAAAAAGTGAACATAACATTTCTTTCTCTATTTCAGTTAGAAATTAGAGGTTGACTTTTCAGATGTGGATGCTGAACCTTGCCAACCTCAGTCAACTAAAGCTATTTTAAACATTTTCAATCTGGCCAATCCACTTGTAACCAAACTTCTTAGGACTTGACATCCATACCCCTACTTCTTGGATCAAGGCTTGAGCCTGATTATTCCTTTTTGCTTTCTGGTGTCTGGTGACAGCTTTACTCATAGTTTGCTTTCAGCCCTGCCCAGTAGGCTTTATTTTGGAGTGCAATTCTTTTTTTCCTTTTTTTTTTTTTTTTTTTTTTTTAGATGGAATCTCGCTCTGCTGCCCAGGCTGGAGTGCAGTGGCACAATCTCAGCTCACTGCAACCTCCATCTCCCGGGTTCAAGCGATTCTCCTGCCTCAGCCTCCCAGGTAGCTGGGACTACAGAGGCACACCACCACATCCAGCTAATTTTTGTATTTTTAGTAGAGACGGGGTTTCACCATGTTGGCCAGGATGGTCTCGATCTCTTGACTTCGTGATCCGCCCACCTCCGCCTCCCAAAGTGCTGGGATTACAGGCATGAGCCATCATGCCCAGAGTGCAATTCTTTAGTTACTTCCGATTCCTTTTTCTTTTCTGGATATTTGGCCTTGGTCTTGTTTGGGCAGTCTTATGGCATTCTGTCTCCACAGTATTTAGAACTCTTTTGATTGAAATAATGAATGCCCAATTTAGACTAACTTGGAGTAGAGCACATTGCATCCAGACCCAAGGAATAATTGCTACAGAGACACACAATACCACCAACGTTCTTTCTCTTGTCTCTGCTTCTCTTTCACTCTATTTCTTTCTTCTCTCAAATTGCAGACTTGGCTTCTCTGTTTTATAGTTATGACGGGAAGTGGTTTTTGAATTCATTCCCCCCAAATTCACCACTTCCTTTTAAGAAAGCTGCCAAAGCAAGCAGGAACTTTTGGGTCCGTTCCAAATTCTCAGAGAAGTGTGATTTGCTTAGCCTGAGCCAGATGCCCATCCGAAGGCCAACGACTGTAACAAGCAGATGGAGTCACATTATACTCTTAGGGAAGCCCTATAGTAACCATATAGATATAGATGGATTTGAGGGGTTGAAGAGTAACTGTAGTTTCCAGACAAAAGATGAGGCAGTCTCAGAGTAGATTCTGTGCCCTTTAGAACAGACCTCTATGACACTTTTTCTTCTCACTGCTTGCTACATCATTTCCTCAAGAATCATAGGACTTTACAGTCTGTGCCGAAAGCGGCCAAAAACCAGTGGTTTTATGCCATTTTCCCTTGAATCCCTGCTGGTAAGCTTTTTAACATCTATCTTGCCTTTTGAAAGTGAAATGTTATTTTTTATGTCTTCAGCTCTCATAATTAGCTCAAGAACGTAGCTTTCTCAGCTAGCATTTTTTTACTCTTTTTAGAGAGAACAACAATACCAAGTTTTCTGGATGCCTCTCTCTCTCCATCTGCTTTACCATCTCCCCTTAATTGAGGAAAAATTCTAAGTAACCCTGATGGTCATTACTTGGTGTCAGTCTTGCCACTGTGTCACAGCCTGTCATAATTACATGATGTCACTCTATGCTAAATTCCCCCTCCTAATGAATGCTTCATTATCCAAAAGAGAATATATTATGTTAAATCTACATTTTGCAGTTTTGGCATTTTGCTAAAGATTATGCTTTATCTGGACCTTGAGAATACCAGAGGTTCTTCCCTTTGATTTTGTGTGCTTAAGTAGGCCTTGACCTTTCCCTTTCTGAAAACCATTGTTTGATGCTAAAATTTTAGTCACACTCTAGTTGCCTTCCGTAGAGCATTAGGTAAAGCAGAAGTAGCAACACGACCCCAAAACACTAATTTAATAATTGTTGGTGGACTCTAGCTAAAACATCTTAACTTGAATTATGATTGGAGGCATGAAAACATGAAGCAACATTTCAGATGCTCCTGGAAAATTACACACTTGGCTGTAGTAATTAATAAGCATAGAATTAATTATCAGAATTTTCAAGGTATAAGGTCCTCATAAACCAAAGACAGTCTTTAGGCATATGTTAACTTTCTGACATATTTTAGTATAGTGGTTCCCAATTCTGACTGACTATAAGAATTAACTAAGTAACTATTTAAAAACACCCAGGTTCTTAAACTCTTCCCAAGACCTACTGAATGAGGATCTTTGGGAGAGGAATTTTATATAATATTTGATTTTGATTTTGAGGAAGAGAGATTTTAATGTTCTCCCAAATGATAGTGATGCTCTGCTAAACTAGAAATCACTTATTTCTATTACAGCTCTACTCTTTCCTTTAAGTGAACTCCAGGAAGTCATTTTGCTCACAGATGTGACACTGGCAGATTAGAAGTACACTTCACTGATAAGTCTGGAGAGTTACCCATCAATGTGTCCCCATAGTCCCAGCCCAGGCTCTTCTGCCCTCCTCATTCTTCATTAGTTACAATTGACACCTCTTTATAAAATCTAGGGCCTAATCCAACAAGTTTGAGAAGAAAGAGAATGGCTTCTCCCACACCCCAAATCTGGGCTCATTTGAGAGGGGAGAACAATACTTCCCTTGGCTGTAGAGTATCTAGGAGATGAAATAGGAAAAAGCACTGAGAGGCAGACACTGCCTGTCTCAGCCTCTTGGACTGTTCTTAGCCCAAACCTCTTGCACTCCTGCCTGTAGCTTCAGCCCCACCCTACTCCTTAAGACCAACCTAATCTTGGACATGATGGTCTTTACACAACTTCGGGGGCATCACTCCCAGGCTGGAGATATCGTGACCTGACTCTGATAACTAGGTTTCAGCACTTCTCTACACGTCAGAGTCTTTATCTCGGCAACCTGCCTGATACCTCAGTTTTCCCAGATCACACTTCTCAGTGTGGTATGGGACATCCTTCACCAGGATCTTCAAAGGTGCCTGTCAAAAAAATGCCAGTAATGAGCTTGCACCCAGACCTATTGAATCAGAATCCTTAGGGCTGGAGTCCAAGAAGTGTATTTAAAAATAAGTGAACAGTCAAGTTGTTTTGCAGAGTCCTCAGCTTCTCTAATCTGGAAATTCTGGAATCCCTTAATCTCTTTGTATCTGATATTTCTGATTATTTTCATTATTATTATTATTCTGACTTTTGGAGTAGTGTAATATAGTACAATAGTTATATATTTCTTTTTTAGCAGAGCCGTTCATAAGATATCACCCCTGAATTTGGCTGGGGGTTGTATTGTGCATATGAAATTTTTGGCTGCAGTACATTCTAGTAGTCTACTCAAAAATATGTTTTTATTGCATACTGGAGAAATTTAATCATGTTACCAAACATACTTATTCAGAAGCATTACAAAATACAACTCACTCTAATTACTTTTAATCATTATTATTGTAATTATTTTATTATTTATTATCCCCATTAAGAGCAATTAATATGATATACTACTATCAATCATTTAAATGACTATAATAATAACAGCAACATCTGAAATTTTCAAAGCATCTTTTTTAAAAGAGTCCAAATAGAATGAAAAAAAAATGAGTTGTGTCTTTAAAAGTATTTTCTGAGTGTTTTTCTAGTAAGCCACCACCATTTACTTATTTATGAGAAACATATTCACATACAAGCTACTTGTGTGATGACAAAATTATTCTCTCAAAGCCGAATACAAATTAGAAAGTTAGGGCAAGGGCTTTATTTTATATCAGATCCAATAATTGTGAAATACTTTGGCAAGCACTACTAAGAATAAGTGAAATTGTGTTATTGCAAAATAATCAGATCTGACTTCAGTAAACTCCACTTACAGTGATATTTAAGTTGGATGACGAAGCTAAAATTTCTGCAAACTATTATTTGTACCCAGACTGACATGAATTAGAATTAGTAAATCACAATGGGCATTCAACTATAAGGTACAAACTAGAGGTGATTTATTTAGTGGTTTTAAATCTAGGAAGGAGTTTTATACTTTGACTGTATGTAAAGGTTGTTTCTGTTTTTACAAATGCTAATTACAAAAAATTATAACATAACTCATCTGAATTGTCACTGAACTGCCTAGGGAAACTCACATAAATTTTCTTCCCTAAATAAGTCTGCTAATATAGCATGCAACAATAACAAGGGTAAATAAGACCAATGTTTTCAAATATAAAGGGAGATGGTGGTATTCTTCTAAATTTATTTGATGAATTTGATAACACTTCAACTACATCACGAACTAATTTTTTTGTGGCTGGATTGCATTTTATTTATATACATAACATTTTTTTCTAGATATAATAATAGATCATGCAGATTTTTTTGAGGAAGTGGAAATGATTCTCCAGTGGAATTGGAAAAACAAGATTTAATTTTGTTATCTTTTATATGCATCATTTTTCTATCCTTGAGATAATTTTTTTTTAAATACCTGGGATCTTTTGCAATAGAATTCTTTTCACCCATGTAGGTCAGAGATCCCCACTTCCAGTGACCACATTACTCATAAACATCAATATTATGATAGTTAATTAAAGAGTGAGGCTCTGAAAGGGGAGAGTTTCAGAAAATCTGATATATGTTCAAAGATCTGCAGGTGCACTGTGCGAATATATCCAGGTTGAAAGAAGATGACCATTGCCCCTGCAATGTCAAACCAGCATTCCCTGGTGATGACAGTGGTGGAGACTTCCCTAGTCATTCATCTATTCATTCCTCAAGTATTAATTGACATCTACCATGTGTAAGGTGCTGTGCTGGATGCAATGGTTAAAAAGACAGGAAAGCAGTTTTGCCCCTAAGGAACACATACACTAGAGAAGGAAACATAAATTGATACATCAGCGCCTAGTGGAACACACAATATAACATCATGATTGAGCACAGACTTCAGAGCCAGATTGCCTATGTTTGAATTCCACTGTCATTTACTACGTGACCTTAGGGAATTACTTTATTTTTTTCCCTCAGTTTCATCATCTGCAAAATGGGGAAGCCTACCCTATAGGTTTATTATAAAAATTAAGTAATGTATGTATTAAGTTGAACCATACAAAATTGTTGATTTTGTGGTTATAAAACCATTTGAATAAACAACATACAAAAAGTGCTAACCGTGAAAAATTAATAAATTGGAGTTAATTGAATCTGAACACTTTTACTCATCAATAGATGCTTTAAGAGTGTGAAAGGCAAGCCACAAACTTAAGTGGTGGAGCATCACTGATAGCCTTGAAAGAGGGTCAAAAGTCTCATGTAATAGAGCTACCAGGACCAGGCAGGGATTATATCTCATGCAATGTGACTCCCTTCACCCCAAGGCAAACAGGTCAATTTTGGAAGGAGTCTCGTCATACATGCAACAGCAGCCTCTGCATCAGAAACATCAAGTCCTTTACTTTGTGGTAATCTATGGTGATGGATATATTTCCATGCCCGTTATGATGATGGTCAGGTAGCAGCTGTAGCAGTGAAAATGGTACTGGCTTATTTGGCAGCTTGATTCCAGTCAGTCTCATCAGAGAACAGCTGTTCACTGTGGTCATCTATACGAGTGACCTACACAGTTGCTTAGCAGCTGTGATTTACTTCCACACTTTTCACTCTCAAAGAGGGGTGTCTTTAACCTGCCAGTCTTAGCTTTCTAAGTGACAATTTAAAGAGCTAGGCTATTGACAACATTACAAGAGTTAGTAAAAATAAAACAAAGCTCATCAAGGGGAGTATTGCCTAGAGTTCAAAGAGCGACTCTGAGTTCCACTCACAGAGTAGAGGGACCACTTCCATTTTCTGTTCTTCATAGCTGGTGCTGAGGTTAAACAGCCACAGTCAGCCAGTGCATACCATCAAGTTTTAGCTTTGCTCAACTGTCAGGGAACTAAGCCCAAGTTTGTAGAAAAACTTCTTCCTTCAAAGAGATAGCTGCCACATTTTCATGTAAAGCCAAGTTATAACACTGGTACCATTTCCACTTGACCAAGAAGTTTTACTGGGCCCTTCCTATGCCATTACTGAGTATGAGTTCAGCCCCCAAAACAAGAATATCAAGCTGGAGTCACAAGGCCTCCGTTTTTTAGATGTTCGGATGTCAGATGTCCAGAAAACCCCAGAAAAAGACTAATAGCTACAAAACCTATTAGGACTACCTAGTAGCCCTGTCAGGGAAGCAGCCCTAAGGGGAACCTCCAGATGGAGGGTGCCTCCTTTTGCCTGAGGCCTGAGTTGGTGAAATCATCAGTCACAAAGACGTTCAGCACAATAGGGTCATTAGGGCTTTGGGTCTCAAGAGTGGAACACGTGCCATAGCTTGCACAACTCCCCACATGGCTTCTTGTAGCTTTGGGTCTATTCTCAAAAGATGTTGATATGCAGGTTAGTTGATGTAAAAGACAAAATAGAAAGCCCAAATGAGGCATATGCTGTCTCTTCAATACCCGACAAGTGTAATAAGGTACTCAGCTTCGTTTTGGATGGTGGAGGTTTATAGAGAGAGCATTTTTTCTTGACTCCCAGAGGGACTCAGCATTGTAAATCTACCCACATGGTTTCAAGAAGCTTTATTTTGTAAGCGTGTCCCTAAGGACTGTTTGTTTATATCAGCAAGCAGGTCACCACCCCTCAGGTCCCCCCACTGTTGGTGGAGGTTTGGTAACACCACAGTTTAGGCTGTGGTGACCAAGACTTCTGATTCACCAATCAACGGGGCGTTATTGGAATGAAAGCTTTGGGTAGGGCTACTCGTACTAAATCCAGACTGACTCTCTGGTAGAAAAAGACAGTGAGTGACTTACTGGTAGCAAAGAAAGTGCATCTTGGGGAGCACCTTGTCATAAATGGGAGTTAGGGGGCAATTTATATGTCACACTGCTACTTCTCTACCTGTGGGTCTTCCTGAATTAAAGAGTCCCCTCTGGAATATATGGAGCAGCAAAACATGTAACACATTGATTCCTCTGCATTCAGATGTAGAAGCAAAAGCAATAGTGCATTACATTTTTAAAAGGTCACACCCACAAGGCCACCTTAGCTTCCCTTCCCCACTGTAAAACCACCCAATACTCCATTAGCAGAATCCAGGTGGATTTTATTTCCAAGTGTCTGGTAGGACAGTAACTTGCTTGCCTGTCTGAAATTGAGTTAATGTAGTTTGAGCCCCTTGCTTCCCCAATCTTTGGGTCAGTTTCTTATTATCTAGCAGGTTATCTTCATCAACACTATTAACCCAATCTAGAACACTAAGTGCCTAAATAATTGTTAATGCCTAATCTGTGGTTTCCCATGTGTTATGATTTGAATTCCAAATTCATATGTTGAAGCCCTAACCTCCAGGACCTCTAAATGTGACCTTATTTGAAGACAGGGTATTTATGGAGATAATCAAGTTAAAATCAGCCTATCAGAGGAGGGTCCAATTTAATGGGACTGGTGTTCTTATAAAAGGGGAAATGTAGACACAGAGGCAAACACACATACAGGGACAATGATATAAAGAGACAGGGAGAAGCCAACTCTAAGCAAAGGAGAGAGGCATGGAATGGATCCTTCTCTCACAGAACTTGGAAGGAACAACCCTGCCAAAACCTTGATTCTTGGACTTCTTCTAGTCCCCACAACCAGGAAATAATACACTGTTGTTGTTGAAGCCACCCGGTTTGTGGTACCTTGTTACAGCAGTCTTTGCAAAGTAATATACAATCGGAGCTTGACTTTCTCCAAGAAAATATCCCCAAGAGGCCAAAGCTCCCTTATGGTAGCCTAGATCCACTGCAAATAAAAACCTGAGACATTTTACTATTATCCCTAAATAAATCCAAGATTGGAATAATAGACTGCAGGTGGGAAATAAGCATTAAGAAATATTTTTCTTTAACAATCATTTCACACCTTGGCCCTCTCATAGCCCAAGGGAACCAGCCAAACTTCTAACAATCGGTGAAAAGTCCCTCCTCCCAAGGAACATGCAGCCACAGCCAGAGCAGCCATTGCTGAACCTATTTTTCAGTATTTGAGTACCTGTCCTGCACCCACCTTCCCATTTCTGATTAATGGTCAGTAAGGTCACTTATTGCCTAGTTAACACTACATTATTTTGTTCCATGTTTTCTACTGTTTCCATGTCCCATTAATTGATTCCCAAGGCCTTCATCTTTCCCATTCCAGAGAGCCATGTCTGTAAGCATCCCATCCTCGCCCTTTACATACTTCAGACTCCTATTTGTCTCTGATTGTTTGGTAGACTTATCACCACTTTCTGAACAGATCTCTTTTTCCTCTTCAGTTTTTTAAGCATCTAGCATCCACTTGAATTTGCTTTGACTGATACAAGCACGCGTTTTGCTTTGGTCATGACTTTGACGAACTGTTCAGTGTGTAAGTACTGTCTTCTTGTACATAATTGTGCCCTTGACTCTGGTTTGTAACTCCTTACTGCGTCATAGTCTTACTTCGTCTCTTGATTATAAGTTATAGCAATTATATCCTTTTGTAATTAAAATCTTTGGTTGACTATATTAGTCTCATCTTAGTGATTCTTTCTAAAAAAAAGGGATAATAAATAATCACTCTGATACTAATACTATTAATCACTTATATATATTATTCTTAAGTTTTCTCCAAGATCAGATACTATGACATGGGTTATAGATAATTTCCATCATCTTTCTTCTCCTTGCCATATGAAGATCTATGATAAGCAGTATTTTAAAATGCATGTGTGTGTGTGGATTTGTGTGTATATTTATATGCATATGTTTTAATTGAATAGCTATTATTTGGTCTAATGTTGTAGCCAGGAGCAGATTTTATCTGTTAGGTGGATGATGTTGGATAGATGATTATGTTTATTAAAAGATACTAATAGTCACAGTCATGAGCTATTTCTTGAACAGTTTCATGCTTTATATTAATTACAATTTTTATTTTGAAATAATTGCAGATTCATGTACAATTGTGTGCCCTTTGCTCAATTTCACCCAATGGTAACATTTCTCCAGGATATAATACAATATTATACCTAGGATCTTGGTGTTGATACAGTCAAGATACAGAACAGTTTTATCACCACAAAAATCCCTCATGCTGCTCTTTATGTTTACATCCACCTCTTTTCTGCCCTGCCTATGCCCTGGCAACCACTAATCTCTTCTTTTCTATAATTTTGTCCTGTCAAGAATGTTATGTAAAGGGAATCATACAGTATGTAGCCTTTTAGATTTGGCTTTTTTTTTTCACTCAGAGTAATTCTGGAAATTCACTCAAATTGTTACATGTATCAATAGTTTGTTCCTTTTTATTGCTGAGTGATAATCCATGGCTGGATATGGTGGTTTGCTTAACCATTCAGTCTTTGAAGGATATCTGAGTTATTTCCAGTTTTATGGCTACTATGAATAAAGTTACTGTGAAGATTCATGTGCAGATTTATATTAAAATGCACCTGGGGTTTTGTCTTTATTCAGGTACGATGAGCCCAACAGATCAGGAGACATTGCCATTAGAAAGTTTATTATTCAAAGTTCCCAAGAGGAGGGTAGAGTGTCATTCCTTGCAGGACCATACTAGGGAACAACAACATCAGTTGCAGGCAAAGAGAGAGCAAGGGAAACTTCGGGAAAGCTTTTACTATAGTTTTCTTGGAAGAAATGGGTCATTTGCTCTAAAGCAAATGGGCTAAGCAAGTTTAGAATTGGCCAATATGAATAATTTCAGTATGCTTCAGGGTGTTGAAGCTGGCTGATGCTTGGCCTTGGGGTGATTAGGGTGGGGAATAGTGTCTTACAAGAGTAAGAACCCCTGAAAGAACAGGCAGGTCAGGGGTGTGGATTTTGGATTGGTTTGTTTACATATTGATATGGTTTGGCTCTGTGTCCCCACCCAAATCTCATCTCAAATTGTAATCCCCACAAGTTGAGGGTGGGTCTGGATGGGAGGTGATTGGATCATGGGAGTGATTTCTCCCATGCTATTCTTGTGATAGCGAGTGAATTGTCATGAGATCTGATGGTTTTAAAGTGTGGTACTTGCATTGTTCACGCTCCCTTTCCTTCCACTGTATAAGAAATGCCTTGCAAAAAAAAAAAAAAAAAAAAAGAAATGCCTTGCTTCCTTTCTCCTTCCACCATGATTGTAAGCTTCCTGAGGCCTCCCCAGCCATGCGGAACTGTGAGTCAAACCTGTTTCCTTTGTAAATTACCTAGTCTCAGATATTCTTTATAGCAGCGTGGTATGGGCTGATACAGACAATAGCAGCGTGAAAATGGACTAACACACAAAGGCACACTCTAATGAGAGTCAAAAAGCCTTCTGCTAACTCTAGGAATTCCAACTGCTAAACCTGTGGGAGGGGCAGTCCCTTCCTACTAACAAGGCCTAAGATGTCAAAACATCAGATACAGAAACATGAAAACACGGATAATACAAGTTTTTTGTGTGAACTTAAGTTTTCAGTTCTCTGGGATAAATGCCCAGGAGTGCAATTTCTGGATCATATGGTAATTTCATGTTTAGTTTTATAGGAAAATGCCAAACAATTTTCCAGAGTGGTTGAACAATTTTCCATTACCACCAGAAATGTCTAGGTGATTCTGTTTCTCTGATCCTGTAGATTTATAAAGTGTATGGGAGGGAATAAAGGGGTTATTTGGATTATTAACACTTCAGGCATTTAGGTAAACCATGACAATGATTTTTTACTTAGCAAGTACAATCTGTAGTACACTGAACTGGGAACTGTGAAAGATCCAAAGGTGAAGAGGTAGATAATTTTGCTCAAGGAGCCTTCAGTCCCTCAGTGGAAGCAGGCCTGTAAATGTTGAACAAAAAATAATAAACATGGGTGGTACATGTACATTCAACCAATCTGCAGTGTAGGCACAGTGGAAATGCTAAGTATTTGAAATAATGGATATGCTAATTAGCTTGATTCAATCATGCTACATTGTATACATATATCACAGTATCACTTTTTGCCTCATAAATAGATACAATTATAATTTATTAAACTCAATACAATTTAAAAAATAAGTAAAGTTCAAGAATTCTGAGGGTGTGGCTGGTGAGGCCTGATGTAGGTAGTAATCTCTGAGCAGTGTTTGAAGAATAAATATAATTTTAAAAGTAAAGAAAGAAAGTGCAAAAGGCATTTAACATTCAAAATATTTTGTGTGCTGGGTGCACCAGGGGTATTCTGATGGGATTAGAGCCCTAGCACAGTGGGGAGATGGATGGAGCAATGAAAGTGAGAAACAGAATTGAAGAAAGATCATGACTAAACTGGAATGACCTGTGAAGAGGCTAGACTTGGTTTGGTAGCCGATGTGAAGTCACTGAATTTGGAGAAGATGAATACCAGTTGGCCTGCATTTTAAGATGTTGATGAAGTTCACTGAAAACAGTCAAGATCAAAAGTGAAGAGAACTGAGGGGAAGCTATTGTGGTAGTTTAGGTGAAAGATGCTGAGAGCATGAGCTCATTGCAGAGCCTTTAAAATGTCATTGTGCTATTTTCTTTAATTAAGTCAACTATAAAAAAATGCATGTTCCTTGCAAGCACATCAGAAAACAATGTAAAAAAATAAACAGAAATCACCCTTGATCACCACAGCAAACATTTTGAAATATTTTAATAAAAATGTTTGTAATCTTTTTAGCTATATTGCCATGTGTACGTGTATGTATAATTTTAAGCATATATCAGTGATAGCATATATAATGTTTATGTCATATTTATAACATTTTTTCATCAACAGTGTATTATATATTGTAACATCTTTTAGTATATAAATGTATTTATTCACTATCACCTAAACTATTCTCATTGTATGGAAACACTGTAACTAAATCAACTCCTCCCCACTGCAGGATATTTAAGTGGTTTTTTAAAATTTTGTTTGACTATTTTACTATTTCTAGCTTTTTATTTACATTCAAAACCTTATTTGCAGACTTGGAATAAGAAATAAGATTCTCTATCTGCGGTTCTGTCTCTTGCCTATGCTCATGGAAGATGAAGTTGGGGCTCCGCAGACATCCTAAGATGCACACATTTTGTGCTGGCATTGCACATCGAGTGGCCTTGCCTCACCCCTCCAGCACTGAAAATAGTATGGCTTACGTTGAATTACAGACCAATATGCTTATGATTTTCTAGCTGCTGCAATTTCTACTCAAGCTCTTTTATCCCATGTCGAGTTCCCAAAACTAGATTGTGCATCAAATTATCCACAGATCTTTTAACAAACGAAATGCTGAGGACCCACCATAAAAGATTGTGATTCAGTTGGTCTGGAGTCAGGTCAGGGAACTGTATTTTTCACTCTTCCCTAGGGAATTTTACCATACAGCCAAGGTGAAAATCATGATGCTAGACATTTCTTTCCACCCTTTTACTGATATGACTGTCTCCACTGACTATGAGTTTGCCTACATGGTGACAGAACAATTTAAGCTAAGATAGGGCTCGGTGATGGTGGCTTGATGTGTTCCTTTCTGGGAAGTTCAATGTTTTCAACCAAAAGGGAGCCAAACTCATGCAAACCAGTGACAGATTAGGGGCAGGAATAGTTTTGAGAAAGGCAGGTTCTATTAAAAAAAAAAATTAAATCTGGGACTAGGCTTCTAGGGGATATCCTACCAAGTGTGGATCTTTTGCTTTTCCAAAGTATTTCCTGATCTCTCTGATTGGGTGATGAAGCCTTTTGACACTCTTACCAAAAGGAGGAAAATAAGCTGGGTGTGGTGGCTCACACCTGTAATCCCAGCACTTTGGGAGGCCAAGGCAGGCAGATTACGAGGTCAGGAGATTGAGACCATCCTGGTGAACATGGTGAAACCCCATCTCTACTAAAAATACAAAAAATTAGCCAGGCGTGGTGGCGGGCACCTGTGGCCCCAGCTACTCGGGAGGCTGAGACAGGAGAATGGTGTGAACCCAGGAGGCAGAGCTTGCAAAAGGTGGAAAATGTGGACATTGGGGTATACATGACTATCTCGTTTCTGAGCCCATATTTGATGCGGGTGGTTGGATACTGTGATTACATGAAAGACAAATGGAAGCATCTCAGAGTAGGGACAGAAGGACACAGAAGAAAGGCTCATGTTGTTGAGGACACATTTTGTTCATTGGGTTCTTTTCCTTGAGGTGGCCTCTCAAATGCTACCCAAAGGACATTGACCTGAGGATGACATGAGGAAGTCTGCAGAAGTATGGCTTTAGGCCATTAACACAGGCTAAGCCATCACTGCACAGTGGATAGAGCCCCTAGGTGGCTTCCCTCCTCACATGGCTGGCTCTTTCTGTCATCAGTGCCAGCTCAAAGTAGAGATGCACCCTCCTCACTCATGCCTCTTGTCCATGTTCCCTGTTAGGACTAAGATATTCTGCAGATATTTCTGTAATCGATCTTGCTGCATTGCAGTCCTGTGCTGCCCTGACCTCCAGCTCTGCCTTCCTTCTTGGATCTCTGAAAGTGTAACCAAGGTCTCCTCCCTGTTTCTGGTTTCACTGAAACACATCCTCTTCTTGGTGGACCAGAATCAGCTCCAATATTTCTTTAATTCCATCGCAGGGGCTGAGGTATCCTCCTGTCTGCAAAGAGGATAACAGTGTTTGCAGCTCCAGCCACACAGTTCTCTATAAACCTCAAGAAATTGCTTGGCACAGGTTAATTTTCCCCATCTCTAGAGAAAAATACTACCATATTACCAACACTTGCTGATACACTGAAAGCATCAGATTAAAATAAAATGGTTAGCTGCACTTTAAAGAATGGAAAAGGTCTGTAGCATCAATATTCATCTTGCAAAATCTGTGTGTCAATAATATGGCATAAAAAACAAAGTTATTGCAAAAAAGGATATTGTTACAAGAGAGGATCAATATGACCTGCCTGGAAAATCAACACTGTGACTTCTCATCATTTATAATGTATTAGCTAAAAGGTCTAAACCATCTCAATCAGGAGACATGCTTTGAATTTTCTACATGAGGATCTGAAATGAGGTAATGATGGCAACATTCATTACTTACCATGCGTGAGTATTATGCTTAAATCACTCTCATTCAATTCCATGACATTCCTGGAAGGGAAGTTGTATTATTCCTTGTTTTGCAGATGAAGTGTCTCAGAGAGAACCTGTACTCAAAATCAACACTAATTAGAAGATGTTGCTGCAGGGTCTGTGGGTTTTCCCAGCACACCACAGGTTCTCGCTGGTTTACTCGTGTACAAAGCCCCAGAATTCTCAAAGCTTACCCCCAGTGTGGCTGCAGTGGTATTGCTTTCTTCTAATTCTCCTCTTTTACTTTGTTTTGTGTGAGGGAGACGAGCAGGTAATGTTTGACACAGGTCAATCAACTCCTGTCAATCTGATCATATGGCTGTTGGTGGGGGTTGAAAAGGTAGATTCAGGGTTTAAAATAAGAAAAAAGCAAAGCAGGTAATGAGGGACAAAGGTTTACTTGACAAACATGAGTGTCCAGAAAGAGATTACATTTCTAGAGGAAAATCAAATAAATCTCCATGAAGATGGTTCTATTCTTAGCACTTAACCTGTTGTATTTTAGGAGATCAAAAACTGTTCAACTAATTCAAATAGAGAGAGATCATCTTAGTAGCATTTTAAAGGCGATATGAAAACGAGCTATAAAGAGAAAAAAATTAAATGTATCTTCATTCCTTATATCCATAAAGAACCATCTTAATGTTTTGGCATGTACTGAGACAGAGAAAGAGAGAGAGAGAGAGAGAGGTAGAAAGACAGATACAGCTAGAAACATTTTATAAAACAGAGATCACAGATTTTATGTATATATAAAATTAATCTTTTTTTCAGTTATGAGAATTTTCCCTTGTCATTATCTTTTGGAAAATTTTAAAAATGACTTGATATTTTATCATACGAACAACAATTTAATGATTGCCCTATTTGGGGTCATTTACATTTTTCAAACCTGTTTTTTTCCTTTGCTATTATAAACACTTCAGTGAACATCTTTGAAAATGTATCCTCATCCACATCTTGAATCATCCACATCTTGAGTCAATAGAATTGTAGACATATAATTATGGCTTTAAAAATGGCTCTTAATGTATGTTATCAAATTGTTTTCCAAGAATTTGGTACTATAAATACTTCTACCAGCAATGTTTAAGAATGACTGACTTATACATTTTTATTTCAAAAAGTTGGCAAGTGTGAAAACTGTTACATAATAGTTTAACATTTTATTTTTTCAATTACTGAGGTTGAATAGAGCCCACATGTTTATTAGCAATGATGCCTTTTTGGTAAATTATCTGTTCATGTCTAGAGTCAGTTTTTTGATAGATTTTCTTCCTATTGACACCTTGTATGTCAATTTTTTTCTAATTTGTAATTTATCTTTTAATTATATTTAATAAAATTTTCAGGTATTTTAAAGAGCTAGATTTACAATAAATGTAACCAAGAAAACTCTACATGAATTTTGACCTGATATTGGATGGTGGAGAATTTTTCTAAGCACAAAATAATAAAATAAATAATGAAGAGAAATATTAAATTGAACTGCAACCAAATGTAAACCATTTGGTTTGCAAAACAATATCAAAATACAGTATGTGATAAGCAACAATTATAGAACTGAACATAAAGTAAAATTACCATTTTTGAAAAACAAGCATCTAATGTCAATTTTAAAAAAATTATACTAGTTTATATTCCCACTTCCCAGGAAACAATTGTAATGGTGAATTAATTGCATATTGAAGAGAGTTCATAGCAGCATAATTTGCAGTAGTTAAAAACTAGAAAAAAAATGTTTAAATATCCACCAAATAAGAGAATGGATTCATTGTTCATTTTCATACCTGGGACGCTTTAGAGAAGTGAAAATAAATGGGTTAGAGCATCACACACCATCACGTATGAATTCCATAAATAGAAGAAGGCAAGATATACAGAATACATACAGTGTGATTCTGATTATATAAGTTCATGCACAACTAAACAGTAAATTGCTGGGGACACATATATATGTCATAAAACTCTAAAGAAAAGTCAAGGAATGAGAAACATAAAACACTATTGTTTAGATTATTGCTGCTCAACTCTGGCTGCACATTAGCAGTAACCAGGGAGCTTTTAAAAAATATTGATGCACAGGACCCAGCCCAGAAGAATTAAATTAGAATCACCTTACTCAATGGCTTAGTTAAGACTTATAGTAAACAAATACTTACTGCATCATTAAGGAAATTAGGGTCATCCTTTCTCAGTAACTCAAGATCTTTGCTTCGTCAATTATTCCCTCTCTCCTGCAGCATCAATTTCTTCCTCACTATTGGGTTACTCTCTTTGCTGTATGCACATGCACGCCTAGTATTGGCCATCCTAAAAGAAACAACAAAATAAAGAAACAAAAATCAGTCCCTCGACAGTATGTCTTCCACATACCATCTACCAACTTATCTTTTTCCCTGCTTTTAAAGCCATACTCCTGGAAACAATTGTCTACACTTCTTTCTTCTTGCTTATGTTTATGTTTATGTCCTTCAGCTCACTTTACTGAGGCTTGCATCTCCAGCATTGCTACAAAACAGCTTTCATTTAGATCAGCAGCAATGACCTCTGTCCTACCAGACCCTACAGTCAATTCTTGGAGTTCATCATGTTTTACCTCTCAGCAGCATTTGACACAGTTGGTCACATCCTTTCTGCTTTTCCTAGCTCACTGTCATTCCTTATGTTGAATTTCTTCTTTTCCTGACCTCAAGATATTGGCTTAAGGCCACAGCTTGGCCCTTGGCCCTGTTCTTTAACTGTCTTCTTTCCTCAGATGAGCTCATTCTGTCCCATGCCTTTAAATATCATCTACAAGCTATTGGCTACTAATTGTTTTTCTTCAACTCTATTATCTTTCCTGAACTTGGACACAAATATCCAACTATATACCCATATAAACTAGTAATTGATTTCAACACCAACCTAATTGATGCCTTTTACTCAGTTGCTTCGGACAAACAATAATGACACCTAATTTGTCAGCAATTCTTTTTAGGATGACCTTCAAATTATGGAATGAATGGATCACTTCCACTGTATCCACTGCTACTACCTTAATGTAAGACATGCCTGAGCTAATGCAACAGCCTCCTACCTGTTCTTTCTGCGTCCACCCTTTATCCCCCTACAGCTCTCCTAGAGCAGCTTGATCCTCTCAAAATACAAATCAGATTATGTGTCTTTCCTGTTAAAAACTCTCCACTAGTGTCCCATGGCTCAGCTACTCACCATGGCCTAGGAGGTGTACAAGAGGTGGCCATTTTCCAGATTTCTTACATTCTCATCTTGGTTGTGGGAATTTAGACCCACTATTCTTCCACCCTGTGGAAATGCCTGGCCTCTTCAGTCGCAATGTCTGGGCACCAGCTCTTCTCTTTGCCAAGAATGCAGAACTGGCCCCTTCCTGTGAATAATTCAGGGTCTCAGCTCAAATGTCACCTTCTCTACAGAGAGCCTTCCCTCATCATTCAGCTCATAAAGTGTTGTCCAAGCACACTCAACTTCTAGCACATTAACCCATTTTCTATTGCTACTAAAATATCAATCACCATATAAAGTTATTTGTGTATAACTGTAGTTTCTCTCTCTCCCTAGCCTCATTAGAATAGCAGCTCCAAAAAAGCAGGGAGTTTGTCTTCATTACAGCTGAATGCTTAGTATTTAGAGCAATGCCTAACAATCTGTCGGGTCATGATAAATGTTTGAAATGAATAAATAAATAATAACTCAACCTAAACTTTCCACTCCTTAATGTACTATTTGGGTGTCTGTGTTTTATGCTTATGTTGGCTGTGTTTTTTTTCCCTCAATTTTCTTTGCAAACCTTCTTGATGATTACATAAAATGAGAAAGTCACAGTTCATTTCCTGAATATTAAACATTTTATTTGCTTCAATATTATTCTTTCATAGAAAAAGCATAACTGAGAAAACATTCATGAAACAGCTTCTCCCATATATGAAACCACACCTCTCAACTTGAAGTACACCTGCTTATAGATTTCCCTGCTTTTGGTTTTTACCACAATCCCCCAGCTGGGTATTTCTTGGCCTGCTGTGATTCCCAGATGTTTACCATTCACTTGTCACCTTTACCATCCTCACACTTTCTTACTTTTGCAGGGCTTCTTTTTCTCTTCAGCATCCTTTGTGACTTTTGTATGCTTTGTATGAACATGCATTATTTTAGCATCTCCACAATCTGATAATAGGGCACATCATCAGAATTTTTCTTTGTCTTATCTGACTTTCTAGTCTTTTGCAGGATGGACTCATCTTTTGAAAGAAAGCTTAGGTGGTTAACATTGACAATTTGAACCAGATATCTTGGAGACCTAAGATATTTTACTAGATGTAATTCTGGGCTTAGTCAAGATATTAACTAACAGGATTGTTCCTATTTATTATCTTATTTATTATACAATCATCACCATGAAACATTACACTGATTATGCATTATACATGTGCAGTACTTTGGGTGAACATTTCACTTGGATATGACTTGAGGAAAACACAGTGTTATTTTAAAGTATAAATGTTCCTAACTTAAATGTTCCTGAAGTGAATTAAATGGCAATTTTGTGCTATTCTTAAGAGAAAGGATTTACACCTACATTGTAAATTATAAAGCAAGCTGCAGTGTTCTCAGCACCCACTTCATGCTGTTTCTGTTAAGAATTCCCAGAAGGGCTGCTTAGAATATACTAGCGATTAAGTGAGTTACAGTACATTCTAAAAGATTTTATAATACCACAGAGAAATAAAAATAAATGCAAAAATATATTTAAATTGTAAAAATGCTTTTTGAAAAATTAAAGTTATGATTTACTTGATAGTTAATTTCTCATATTAACATAGGATTTCTGGCCCCACTTCCTATTAAGAATGTTTCAAGAGGCAATATTTAATGGTGCAAACTCTCTTTTTCTGGGCAACCAAATATAAAATATCAAAAGACCGAATGTCACTCTTGACTCAAGTATTTGTGATGTTTACAAAATAATTAGACTGTCATTAAGCTGAAATATTGTTGAATTACCATGAAAGTAAAAATATTACTGCAACAAAGTACAAAATAAGAAATACATCATCCTTAACTCTTTTGTTTTTCAAATAGACATGAGAAAAAGTAAAGTCTCTTCTTTATTATAGAAGCACAGAAAAAAGTTGTTTCTTTGAAATCATCCTCCATCTCTCCCAGATTGCAGACCTTTGTCCAAATGTTGAAGTGCAGCTCATCTTTTAAGGCTATGAGCGATGACATTAAGACACGTCGCCAACTGCAACTGATGCTTTCCTACATTTATCCTTTGGAAACTCTTTCCCTGTCCCTCTATCTCTTCCCCACTTGCACCTCTGGTTTTAAACAGCATTTTTATCTCCCTCTTTTTGGTATTCACTGCAATGTGTCTTTATTCTCTGTTATTTAATAGAATTCAAGGCAGGGAACTTATTTTATTTATCTTGGTATTACATGCGCCACCAGAGTATTTTCTTGTAACAGGTGCTTTGTGAAAGTTTTAATTGAATTGCATTGATTTGACCAACATTAACTATCAATAAAATATCTCAGAGCACTGAGAGTAGTTCTATAGCTCATGACTATAGAGTTCTAGCAACAAATCAAGCATTAATAATTACATAATGTCTTTTATGCTGAAGGTACTAACACCTGTGGAAAAGCAAAGACATCTAATAGATTATGAAGTCTGTAGTAACGATGGGGAAAAGTTGAAGGTGTATTTGACTTTATACAAAACAATAAATAGCAAAACACACTTTTCTTTTTTAAAACCACTAGGATTTGCCTTATGGTGGTATGTGCCTATAGTCCCAGCTACTCAAGATGCTGAAGTGGGAGAATTGTTTGAGCCCAGAAGCTTAAGACCAGTCTAAGAAAGGTAGTAACAACCCATCTCAAACAAACAACAAAACAAAAAACCACCACAAAACAAAGTCAGTAGGATTTAAGAGAAGGTTATGGGCACTCTCATTCTATCCAGCATCTTATCTAGATAGGATTATCATCCACTGTTGAAATTTTAAGTAAAAATCCATTTTAAAAATCATACAACTATAATACGTGTCTAGAAAATATAAATAATTTAGAATACAGTAATTTCTCACTTAACATAGTTGATAGGTTCTTGGTAACTGTGATTTTAAGTAAACCTACACATAATGAAACCAATTTTACCATAGGCTAATTGATGTAAACAAGAGTTTAGTTTCTATGGTCACAAAAACATTACCAATCTTCTAAAGAATGACCAAAATACTTTTAATATTAAACATTGAAATAAATGCCTACTCTACGTACATTTAAGACAGGTTAAAAAAAAGAAGCAAGATGATTATTTACCCAATTATTCCAGTTCGAGGTCACAGGTGGCTGAAGCCTATCCCAGCAGCTCAGCATAAGGTGGAACCAACCTTGGCCAGGATGCCATTTTATCACAGAGTGCTCTCACACCTACACCCACACTCACTCAGATTGGGGCAATTTAGACACACCAATTCACCTAACATACCCTTGAGATATGGGAGGAAATGAGTGCCTGGAGAAAACTCACACAAATGTGGGGAGAATGTGCAAATGCCACACAGACAGTAGCCCCTGTGGAAATAATTTTTTTAAATTTTTTCTCTCAACGTTATAAAGAAAAAAACATGATTTGAGATCCCGCTGTATATTTTACATAAAGATAATGATGTTTTAACATTTTACTACAGATAATTTAAAACAGTCAAGTAGAGTGAATATGTATCTGTCATCCAGCTTAAACAATTACCTGTCATGGCCAATATTGTTCCATTTAAGTGATTATTGACTTCACCCCTTCTCATACTTTGAATTATTTTGAGACAAATTGCAGATATCACATCATTTTAACAACACATATTTGAGGGGGTTCTTTAAAATGTCTAAAAAATTTAAAATAATGCATTTCAAAGTCCAAATTCTCAAAGTGCTGCATAATTCATTTTTTAATGTTTATTTGATTGAATCAAGATTCCCTTGAGGTTTAGACATTAAGTATCTCTTTTATTCTTTCTCTATTTTTAACATTACATTTATGCAAGAGACAGCAAGAAAGGACCCCACAGAATGTTTTGTGTTTCCAGTACCAGAGGAAGAGGTCATAGCAAGAGAAAAGGAAAGAAAGCAGGAAATGGGCAGAGCTTCAGGAAATGGGCATAGATTCAGAATCTAGGCCTGTGCATATTGACCCATTCTCTGGAGACCTCTCAGTTCCTGGGGCTGTCTTTGGGAGTCTAAATGTCCTCTTTCTAGGTTTCTTCAGGGCATGTTCCACTGGCTCCCTGGGCCCAGAAACCTGGACTGGATTAGATTATCTCTGGGCAGTTATTCTGTTTTTCTCCAGCCATTTCTAAGGAAACACCACAGCACCTTTTCTTCCCCTCCTCCGAGCCAGTTCTTGGTGCTGTTTCTTGACGCCTCCTGTGTTCTTTGGCTTAAATTGCTTAATGTGAGTAGACGTATGAAAGCAGCACTGATGTTTCCAGGTGGAGTAGGTTGGGAATTTGCATCTTCTGAAACCTTCCATCTCCTCATATATCTTTTAAGTGTGTAGGTTCATCTTGTTTTTTCTTCATGCTGTTCATTTCTTGAATAAACCAGGATGTTTGTTTTGTAGTTTCCCTCTATCAAGTGATTTTTTCACTATGTTTCCATGTTATGATTTAATATGTTCTTGTATTCTGTATCCTATGAATTAGCTAATAGCTGTAGAATCTTCCCCAGGTTCAGATTTGAGATTTTGGTAAGAATACTTCTTAGGTGATATTGTGTATTGCCAGCAGGGGACACATCATATGTGGTTCTCATTTTTTTGTTGTGTGATCTTAGTTGCCATCAGTATTCATAGACTACAGTCAGTATTTCATTAGGCTCATACTTGTAATCCCAGCACTTTGGGAGGCCGAGGCAGGTGGATCACCTGAGGTCAGAAGTTCAAGACCAGCCTGACCAACATGGTGAAACCCTGTCTTTACATAATCCCAGCACTTTGGGAGGCCGAGGCAGGTGGATCACCCGAGGTCAGGAGTTCAAGACCAGCCTGACCAACATGGTGAAACCCCGTCTTTACTAAAAATACAAAAATTAGCTGGGCGTGGTGGTGGGCACCTGTAATCCCAGCTACTCAGGAGGCTGAGACAGGAGAAGAGCTAGAACCCAGGAGGTGGAGGTTGCAGTGGAGCCAAGATCACACCAGTGTACTCCAGCCAAGGTGACAGAGCGAGATTCCATCTCAAAAAAAAAAAAAGAAAAGAAAAAAAGAAGAAAATTAATATTCAAATTCTATTAGTCTATCTTTGCTTACCAGTTGAAATAATTTTCTAAAGAAAAACTTCCCTTGTCTACTATTTGGTTATAGGAAAGGCAGAAAGCATATTTAAAACTTTCCCTATATTTCCTGGTTATGAAAATGATAATTTAGTCCCCCAGGATCTGCCAAAGATGACTGATGAATTATTTTCCTTGTCTCATTCGTGAACTCATAGATTTAGGTATAGTCGATGTTCATCAATGCATCACATAATTATTATTCTACTAATACTCCAATATCCCATCTTTGGCAAGTAGAAAATTCTTCAGTTGGTTGGTGAATATTTTTGAAATGATCATGGTAGAGTTTTTCCTTTTTCTTATAACAAGATGTTTCAGGAACCAGCCATTTTTTCAAAAGAAGCAGCCGTTTCTTAAAAAACAAAAACAAAAACAAAAATAAAAAGTCAAAGTATTCGTCTGCTTTATTTACTGTTGTAACCTCAGTAGCCAGTTCCTGTAAAGTAGTTGGTGTCAGTAGAAATTACTTGAATAATGTATATTTAAAAGGTAAAATTAATGTGAAAAACAAAAAAAATTAAAAATTAATTCAGAGTTTTGCTTTCTTCCAAGATGTGGTAACAAGGAGATTTACCCTCTTACCTGAAATTCCTAAAACAAAAGCAAAAACAAAAAAATGGTAATATATATAAAACAATGTTTCTTAAGACATTGGACAATAGATAATGAAGCTCATTGATCCCTGAGATATGGGAAACAAGCTAGGTGAGCCCTATGATTGTCCAGCTTATTGGGCACTATACAGGGCAGGGGACTCAGGATGAATGTGACAATCTATCTTTGTTGAGAACTTGAGTAAAGGTGGTTAAACTTCACAGAGAAGAACATCAGAGAAGAGGTAACTTCAAAGAGGAAGAAGTCTGAGATCTGTAGACGGGTCCCTTTGAATGTTGAGAACTGATGAACACAGTCATGGGGAGAAACGACCCAATACTGGGGATAGGACCTCTGCAAAGATCAAAGGGAAGAAGCTCATAAACCTGCCCCGTGCTGGCATCAGTGCCATTCTGAGTGGAAATCATTATTCATGCAGAGGTGGCTTGAGTGCTAAGAAAGGTTTTGCTACAGTAATGGTAAAAAATTGATTCTAAAATAAATGCTGGTCAGCTTCAACCTAATAAACTTAAATGTAAGATCTGAAACGATCAAATTGCCTTCCCAAAACAAAGCTGAAAAATATTTACATGAAAGCAAACATTTTGAACATATAGCAAAGTAAAATTCACAATGCATGGAATCCAATAAAAAATTTACTAGGCATGCAAAAATCATAAAAACATGACCAATGATAAAAATAATTAATACATATTGACACAGATGATGGAATTTGTAGACAAAGACATTAAAAGAGTATTATAATTGAATTATAGATATTCAAGAAGCAAAAGAAAAGACTAAACATGCTAAGGAGAAAAATTAGAGATATAAAATATAGTTTTAAACTAAATTTCTGGAGATGAAAATAATAATATCTGAGATGAAGCCACGCTAATGGAATTAGTAGCAGTTTGTACATTGGGAAGAAAAGACGAGTGAACATAAATGGACGACCATAGGAACCACTGAAAATAAAACACATTAAAAGACAAACAAAAAATAAGCAGAACATCCTGCAAATCAGTGAGGTACAGGAAAATTTAAACAGCCTAATATATATGTAATTGGAGTCTCTGAAAGGGGGGAATGCAGCAAAAACAGATTTGAAAAAATAATGGCTAAGTTATTTTTAAAGTTAATAAAACTATAAACTTGCAGATCCATTAAGAAACCAATCCCATGAACACAAAACCTGGAGAAAATTACACCAAGAGCTATCATAATCAAATTAATTAAAAACAGTGATAAAAAATTGAAAACAACCAGAGAAAATATGTTACATTTTGAAGAACCAAAGGTAATGGAGACAAATTTCTTGTAAAAAATGGAGCAAGCTAAAAGACTGTCAAGCAACATCTTTGAAATACAGAAAGAAAAGAACTGAGAACCTAGAACTATTTACCAAGCAAAAATTTTTTTTCCCAAAGGAAGGCCCTGTGCTTTTTCGGACATACAAAAGCTGAAAGAATTTATTATAGCACACTTGCACTGTAAGAAATGTTAAAGGAAGTTCATGAAGTAAAAGAAAAAAATCATAACAGATGGAAATCTGGATGTACGAAGAATGAATAGCTTAAAAATAGTAAAAGATACTTAACTTTTAAGCAAAAAATAGTGATGTACTGTGGGTTTTATAACACTTGTGTAAGTAATATATAGATAGCAATAATACAAAGGCTGGGAGGAGAGAAATCAAGGTATACTACTTAAGGCTCTTATCCTATGTGTGAAGCAGTAAAATATCACTTAAGGGTAGATTGTTATGTTAACGATGTATTCCATAAACTCCAAGGCAACGAGTCAAGTAACAATAGTTATAGTAATAAATAAACAAAGAAATAAAATGGAATTATAGAAATCCAAAAGAAGGTAGTAAAAGAGGGAAAATAAGCCAATAACAGAATGGACAAATAGAAAACAAATAAAGGGATAGTAAACTTAAGCCTACCTCATCACAAATCTTATGAAATATAAATGGTCTCAATATCCAATTACTAGATTGTCATATTGGATTAAGAAAGGCATGACTCAATCGAATGCTACACAAACTCCCATTTTAAATATAAAGAACCAAATAGACTAAAAGTAAAAGGATGAAAAATGATATATCATGGTAAGACTAATGAAAAGAAGGCTGGAGAGGCTATAAGGTAGATTAGAAAAGAATTATCAAAGTCGAAAAGAGTAATCTCAAAATAATAAAGTCAATGATCAAGAGTGCATAGCAATTTTAAATATTCATGCGCTTAATAAAAATGCATCACAATACATGAAGCAAACAAAAAAACCCTAAAAAAAAAAAGAACTGCAAGAAAAGTATACAAATCCACAATTACAGCCAGAGATTTCAGTAACCTTTTCTCAATAATCAATAGAACTCAGAAAAAAATCACAGCACCATAAATCAATTTAAATGAAAACTTGCAAAACATTATCAACAAATTTGACTTAATTCATATTATAGAACATTCTACTTGACAACAGCAGTAAACACATTTTATTTTTATTTAATTTATTTATTTATGATTATTTTATTTTACTTTAAGTTCCAGGATACATGTACAGAATGTGCAGGTTTGTGACATAGGTATACGTGTGCCGTGGTGATTTGCTGCATCTATTGACTCATCCTATAAGTTCTTTCCCTCATTCCTCACCTCCCAACAGGTTCTGGTGTGTGTTGTCCTCCTCCCTGTATCCATGAAACATATTTTTTTCCAAGTGTATATGAATATTTGCCAAGGTAGGTCATATCTGAGTCATTAAAAAAGGTTCCAATAAGTTAAAAAGTAACAAGTCATACAAAGTGTATTTCATTTTATTTTTATTTTATTTTATTTATTTATTTTTTTTGAGACAGAGTTTCACTCTTTTTGCCCAGGCTGGAGTGCAATGGCGCGATCTTGGCTCACCGCAACCTCCGCCTCCCGGGTTCAAGCGATTCTCCTGCCTCAGCCTTCCAAGTAGCTGGGATTACAGGTGCCTGCCACTCTTTGTATTTTTAGTAGAGACGGGGTTTCACCATGTTGGCCAGGGTGGTCTCGATCTCTCGACCTCGTGATCCGCACGCCTCGGCCTCCCAAAGTGCTGGGATTACAGGCGTAAGCCACCGCGCCCGGCCAAAGTATATTTTATGACCACACTTAAATAAAACAAAGATATCTGAAAAACTCATAAATACTGGAAACTAAATAATATACTTTTACATAACCCTTGAGTATAAAAGAAATGAAACAGCACATTAGAAAATATTTTGACCTAAATAAAAAGAGAAACACAATATATCAACATTTGTGGAATATGGCTAAAATAGTACTTAGAGATAATTTTTTTAGCATTAGACACCCATATTACACAAGAAAAAAAAATGTTCTCAGTTTCTATCTTAAGAATCCAGAGAACGTAGGGCAAATAAAACCTAAGGTAAGCAAAAGAAATAAACATAGAAATCAGGAGGTAGAAGTGAATAAAATAGAAAACAGAAACACAATAAAGAAAAATAATTAAATACAAAATCTGACTTTTGAGGAGGTAAATAAAATTGATAAACCACTAGCCAGACTGATCAGGAACAAAAAAAATAGAAAACATAAACAAAAGAAGGGACTAATATCAGAAGTGGAGAGGTGTTGTCACTCTAGACTATATAGATATCAAAAGAAAAATAAAAGGATAGTATTAAAAACTTAATGGCAATAAATTTGACAGCCTAGTTGAATAAATTCCTTGAGAGTTACAAATTACCAAACCTCTCCTGATTTAAATAATTTGAATAGACATGTCCATTAAATAAATACATTTCAGGTTAAAAATTATCCCATGTTTAGGTTGCTCCATTGAGGAAGTCTACCAAATATTTTAGAAAGAGCCAATGTCAATTTATATGACTTTTTCCATAAATTGAAAAGGAGAGAATGTTTCCCAGCTCATTTTATAAGGCTAGCATTACTCTCATTCCAGACCAAAGACATCACAACATTAAAGTACAGACGAATATCCCTCATGAAAGTTGACAAAAAAAAATTCTTAACAAATTTTTAGTAATTCAGATCCATCAGCATGTAAAAAGGATAATACATCATGATCAAATGAACCCTATCTCAGGAATACTAAATTGGTTTAATATTTGAAAATTATTCAATGTAATTCACCATATTAATGGAATACCAAAGAGGGGAAACCGATACGATGACCTTAATAGACACAGAAATTGTTTTTGAAAGAATCCAACATTCATTCCTCATACAAATTCTCAGCAAACTTGAAATAGAAAGGAATCTTTTCAATCTGATAAAGTGAATAAATACTTTCGCCAAAGATCTGAAACAAGGCAAGGGTACCTATCCACTCTCAACAGTTCCATTCAACATTTTATTAGCCCATGCAATAGGGAATATGCAATTCAGATTGGAAAGGAAGAAGTAAACCTGTATTCAGTTGCAGATCACATAATGGCCTATGCAGTAAACCTCTCTAAAACTAAAAAATGAGTTTAGCAACTTTGCAAGATACCATATCAATATGCACAACAATATTTCTATAAATTAGTAATGAATAATCCAAAATTTTAATTTTATATTCTATAAATTAGTAAGGAATAATCAGAAATTCTAATTTTGAAATCTTTTTAATAGTATCAAAACTATGAAATGGTTAATGATAAATCTGGCAGTTATGCAAGAGCATAACTCCACAGAGCATTTCTGAGTTACCATTTGGTATACATTCCCACCAGCAGTTTGGCAGTTTCTTAATAAAAGTATACCTTCCATGGGAGCTACCATTTCACATATATTTTTTGTAGAAAAATGTAGGCATATGTCCATGCAGACCTCAACATGAATGTTCAAGCAACTTTATTTGTAATAGACAAAAAACAGAAACAGCCTAAAGTTCTACAGGCAAAAGAATAAACACACTGGTGTGTTCATAAAATGGATATGAATCAACAGACTATTGATATATACCATAGCATAGATAAAGTGCAACATAATTATTCCAAGTAAAAGAAGCCAGACCAAAAAAGAGTATATCCTATATGATTTCATCGATCTACAATGATGGAAAAAAACAAACTAATTTGAAGTGAAAGATACATATCAAGGTTTTCTGGGGACTGGTAAGAGGGATAGGAGGAGGAGATTACAAAGGAGCAGGGGAAACTTTTGAGGCTGATGAAGATGTTAATTTTTGTCTTAATTGTGAGATGATTTCATGGGTAATACCTATGTCAAAATTTATCAAATTGTGTATTTTTAATATGTGCAGTTTATTGTATAGTATCAATTATACCTCAGTAAAACTGTTAAAATTGCCCATAATCTCACCAGTAAGAGGTAATTACCATTATCCTAGTAGTATATTCCTCAGTGTGTACAGGAACCATACAAAGATGTTTGATAAACTACTTTTATCTCTTAACAATGCATCATAAATACCTTTGTAAGTAAAACATGTTAGAGATAATTTTGTCAGCAATTATACAGGGGCTTACAATGTTGTTCCTTCTTAATCACTTACGAATCCACAACTGAAAAGAGCTCTACACAAATTGTTTATACTATTTTATGTTTTTATTTATTTTTAGTAGCAAAGACCAAGAAAGTAACCAAATTATCCATAAGAAAAAAAAGAATATGGTTTAGTAAATTATGGTGCATTGACACAATGGAATATTATTAAGCCATTTAAACAATTAGACATTTATAACAATATGGGAAAATGTTTCTTTTATAACGTTTAACATAAAATTTAGGTTAAAATCTACCATTGGTGGTTGGAAGTACAAGAGATAACATTTAAAACCAAACACCGCATGTTCTCACTCATAGGTGGGAATTGAACAATGAGAACACATGGACACAGGAAGGAGAACATCACACTCTGGGGACTGTTGTTGGGTGGGGGGAGGGGGGAGGGATAGCATTAGGAGATATACCTAATGCTAAATGACCGGTTAATGGGTGCAGCACACCAGCATGGCACATGTATACATATGTAACTAACTTGCACATTGTGCACATGTACCCTAAAACTTAAAGTGTAATAATAATAAAATAAAAAAAAAGTAAAAAAAAAAAGAGATAACATTTAAAACAGTGACAAAATGTAAATTAGTATGACACTTGGATACTCTGATACAAACATAGCATATAAGAACAACAATAAAATATTGTATCTTCATTTCCATACATGGGTGTGTAGGTTCTTACTAAAAATTGTATCTGGCTCTGAACTTCATAATTTTGAAAAAAGCTAGAATATTTGTATTCAGCAACAAAAATAATTCAAAATCTAATCATTCACCATTATCAGAAAATGTTAAAGATGTTAGAATATTCTGTTTAGCCTGCAGAAGCCAGAAAATGCACACTATTTGTACATAAAGAAATGTCTTTGGGCACATATTGTCTATATTTTATTATTACATATACTTAAATATAATACATACTACTTAAATATACATAAAATATTATAATTAAAGATACTTAATTATAAATACCCTTAAGTATAATTATTAAAATACTCATTGAATATGTACACTATAAATGATAGAACCATCATCAAGGTTTTCCTATAACAAAATTTTCATTTAACACTATTAGACATCTTGTTGACAGTTTGTCCTAGTTGCTGCTGGAGATCTTGATTTGAGATCTGCTGTAGCTATCTTTTTTTTTTTCTTAAATATGAATAGATTGGTCCTGGAAAGGACATCAGAGATTATCTATTTCAATACCTGAATTTAATGGTGAGTAAACTGTGGTGAAAAGACATCAAAGCTCACAGGGCTAATTATTGGGAAGAATTCAACCCAGATTTACTTACTTCTAATATACAGTCACCCTCATTTAAAAAACAAATTATTACATTCTGTTTTATAGTGAACTGTTCACTTTAAGAAGCTACTCTTTTGGTAAGACAATTCTTCTGAAGATAGAAATTTAATTGTTTGTTCCAATAAAATGGGGTTGCTGAAGGTCTTGCCCAAATTATTCTATTGGCAATCTTAATAATAACAATCCAGATTCCTGAAATCCAGAATCCTGAACTCAAAAGTCCATTGGTTTTCCCTTATAAGCTCTCAGGGCTAATAACTTAACCAAAAAAATTACTGTGTTTTCACTGCATTTACCACCATGCTGGGCACTGGCAGTATCGCAGGTAAATAGGATAGAGCTGAATCAGACAAACCCACTCTGGCCTAAAAGTGCACATGGCTGAAATGCACACCAGAGTGATGACTTAGTGATTAATCAGCATAGGGACAATGAGCACATTTTCTCACCTTACTAAATCCACAAGGGAAGCTGAGGATAACCTGGCAATGCCAGTTTGCCCTAGGGACTCCCAGGCTCTGCCTTTTTCTGTGCTTCTATGACTGATCAACCTCCTTGTTAGTCAAATATTCTATCTTTAGAAATGTTCATACATTTAATCCAGCCTTAGTCAAACCCTGCAGGCCTAGGAGTCATTCTGTTCCTATGAGGTAACTTTGCATACTTCTATTCTGCTGTACTTTGATCTCTCAGCTTAACCCTCAGAGCCAATCTTAGTCTCTCATTTTCGAGTTCTTGGGGGCATCATTTTGTAGCCTCCTGAATTCACAACCTTCAGAAAGAGTTTTAACTCTTTTTCCATGTCTGTTTAAGATAGGGATTCTGAAATACACATTTTAACACATTCCTTTTAACATTACTCTGTGTACTCAGCTATATAACAGTGATGATGTTTCAATCCTCTCAATTCCGTCAAGAGCTATTAGTGATGATTAGTACAGTAGATATTGCTCCTGTAGTAGCTGTTTTTAGCCTGTAAAAATAGGTAGAATTTAGGCAGTAATTTTACAGTAATGAAATGAGAAATGAATACTCTTGAATCTTTTATGATTACCATTGTAGCTTTATGGAGACTCAGGATTTACATCTGCTTTGGGCAAAAGAGTCGATTAAGTAATAGAGAAAGAAAATGAAATTACTTTTCATTCTGGATAACCAAATTGATGCTTTTAAATTTTATTTTTAAAGGAATTTCTTTTAAAACAAATTTAAGATCTACACATTTTTTTTTTTTATGGAAGAGTCTTGAGTCATCTGGTTTAGCCTCCTGTCTCTAAATATGTCCATGCCCACAAAACTATTTTTGAAGATTTAGAGATGAAGAACTCAGAATGTCCTTTGTATATTGTTTTTAGGTTCAATTTCCTATGTGGTCCTTAGGTCTAATTAAACTCTCTCTTACTTTGATTATATTCTGTTCTCTTTTCAGTTTTCTTTGGAGAAGAACAGTTAATCTTCAATTCTTGTAATAGTGCTCATTGCACTGAGAAAAATTTGAGAGTTGTTTTCTAGCCCTCTCTTTTTGTTAGTAGATAACCCTAGTTTCCTTCTCTTTCCAGATATATTACACTTTTCTTTTTCTTTCTTTCTTTTTTTTTCTTTGAGACAGAGTCTTGCTCTGTTGCCCAGGCTGGAGTGCAGTGGCACGATCTCGGCTCACTGCAACCTCCACCTCCCGGGTTCACGCCATTCTCCTGCCTCAGCCTCCCGAGTAGCTGGGACTACAGGCGCCTGCCACCACACCTGGCTAATTTTTTGTACTTTTAGTAGAGACGGGGTTTCACCGTGTTAGCCAGGATGGTCTCGATCTCCTGACATCATGATCCGCCCACCTCGGCCTCCCAAAGTGCTGGGATTACAGGCGTGAGCCACCGCGCCTGGCTATATTACACTTTTCTATCCCCTAATCATTTTCATTGCTCTGGGCCACCTTAGTTTACAGAGATCAACAATGGGGCAATTCACCTAAGAAGAGATGGCTGCTCTAGGGTACAGTAGAAGGCTGACTTCCTGAGCACTGAACACCCAGTTCCCATGAACAGATCACAGTACCACCAGACTTTTAGAACAACACCATTAGCAGTTTGGGATGACTTCTGCTCCAGCCTTTTCCTGTTGCATCTGGCCCCCGCTAGCCTGCTTCTGTATTGTTCTGAGGACAAAGAACAAAAGCCATAAAATTGGAAAAGCCAATTTTATGTAAGCCAGTTTTTTTTTTTTTTTTTTGTCAGTATATCAATAAAAGCCAAAAGAAGAAACTCGATAGCTCATCTAATCTCTGGAAACTGAGCCCTGGAGAAAATAAATTTCCCCTATTCGCAGTGCTACTGTGGTGGTGATGTGGCTACATGAACTCATCTCTTCAGACTAGCAAGCCAGTATTTGTTTTTCATCATCATGCAATGTATTTCATAGTTTATTTTTGTTGTCGTTGTTGTTCCAAACTGAGTTGTTCTATTTTTATGGACGCCTTTCTGAAGCAAAAGATTGAATTCAAAGTGCTCTGTAGAGACAAAAAATAGTCTCAAGCCTGCATTATTTATTTCAGCTGAAAGCCCAATTAACAGCCCCTTACTTATGTTATTTGCCTTAGGAATTATAATATTATTTGATATCAATTCCAATCTCAACCCTCTTGGATAATTACTCGATATCCAATATCTTAGAAGGTGGACCAAATTTGAGCAATTTGAGGGTATTGTTAGTGTTCACTTACGTAGTGAACGATCCTTAAGCCTTAGTACAATTTGGTTTTGGGTGTGGTGGTAGGAGCTAGAAAAAAATCAAGGCTTACTGAAAGATGTACGCTCACGGGAATGGAAGTATTAGGTGATCCTGCAAACACTGAAGTTTCAAATGAAGACCCTGTCATCTCTTCACTATTCAATTCCAGAAATCATCACAAAACCCTTGCAACTGAAAGACATCGCATAGCAATGTTGGGTCCATGAATTGAGAATCACTGTGCATGGGAGGATGCTGCATCATGACTGCATGTGGGAGCTTTAGAAATCATTCCACTCAAACTATACCTCAGACCAATTAAACCAGAATCTCTAGGGATGGGTTCAGCCATCAATATTTTATAAAGCTTCCGTGCACTCAAAGTTGAGAACTTCTCACTGTCATCAAGTGCCAAGTACTTTTGGCAGTTTTAATACCTCCTTTACAGTTTATCTTTCCCCCATTTTTGACTTAGGTGACACTGTCCTCATTGATTATAAACAGATAACTTTTTTCAGAACCATAGTTTATGATAGTTTAAATCATAATGTAAATATATTTTATATATTATTGTCTTTCACTAATTCATTTAACATTGACTTACATGCCTATATTGAGCCAGAGAACGTTTTCATTGCCAAGGATTGTACTGGTAAATAAAACTTGCAGAAAGTGCTCGAAATGAAGTGATAGAGAAATATTAGGGATGATGGGAATGACTGGAAAATACTTCTACAGGGAATGCCTCTTTGAGAAAGTCGCAGTTAAAAACAGATTAGGAGGAAGAGAGGAGAACATTATTGAGTTAATTTAGCAATTCCAGAGAGGCCACTATATGCCAGAAAATGCAGCCATAAAGATATACAAGATGTGGCTCCGTCTTCTAGAAACTCACAGCTTGGTAGAGAAGCTAAATAAATACACTAATAATTAAATACAACAAGACAAATGTTAATACAGGAATGTACCAACTGCCATGGGGGCACAGGGTCAGACAAAGCTTCAGAAGATAATCTTGGAAAAACTTAGAGACCTTCATGGATTTGCACAGGCTCTATACACAGGGCTGTGTAAATCTTCAATTTTAGCACATGAGCTATAATGCCTGCTCTTTCTGTGTTGTTAAGTTTGATCCTGGGATGAAAAGGGGCTGTAATTTCCTCTCATTAACTCCTCCTTATAACATTCCGTATGCATATAGATATACATATGCCTATGTCTGTAACAGGTAAACAATAATTATAATGAATCTCTAGGTCTATATTTGAGAGGGGAAAAAAGGACTTATTTTTATGAACAGGAAAAGTCCAACATGTTTCAAGTCGATGGCTCAGGAGTTTATGTTTGTCAGTGTAACCATGTCCAGTTTAGCAAGAGTTTATATGAACTCAGTCATCTGAAAGTTTTATTTTTTCCAAAGTCTAGAGTTGCAAATACTTGATCAACAAAGCACTGTGACAATTACCTCTGTCTAAAAATGTCTAGGGTCTACGGCCCTGATTTTTCTGCTTTACTGATGGCTTGGATATGGATAGAGCAATAGATCTTACTTATATAATGATCTTACTTATAAAATCACCCAGAAGGCCACTATTACTCCAACTGGATCTTTATGCTGTTTGGGTGTCCTAAGTGTGTCTTTCCTCACAGTAAATGAGATAGCCTAGATACCACTAGGATACTACTCTTTAGTGTTCAAGTAATTAGACCAATAGGGAGGTTAACAGAAAATATATTTAAGTTTTTGAGCAAATGACTCCCTTATGATCCTTTTTATCTAGTTGTCCAGTGTATTTTCTGTGAGAAATAATGAATCATCTCTTTCTAGGCTTCATAAATTCCTCTCAATTTTTAACTGAGCTCTAGCTCTCATTTCCCCCGTCTCTGTTTTTGTGCTGGATACTGCTGTCTGCTAATTCTATTGCTCTGTTTTAACAGAATTCCAGTTTTTTGTCTGTGGTTTCAATGTATGCAGCTAAAATCCACACCAATTTCACAGGTTCCCTTATAATAAAGGATGCTCATATGACACTGTCCTAGTAAGGAAGTGGAACTCAGTAGGGGACACTGCTGAGACAGCTGTTATTTTCTCAATAAAATACAGATTCACAAGTACATTCCCTTTGCCCTTCACTTTTCACCACTTCTTGCCTGGAGAAAAGGATTGATGACCAGTGAGGGGAGTAACATCTTGGAACCATGGGTGGCTGAGGCCTCATTCTAAAGAGAATGAATCAGAGTTAGATTATGCTTCATTCTGTAATGACTTCCTTGATCCACCATATGAGTGCTGGATTGCTCAACTCTGGACTTCTTAGTCTATGTAAACAATAAGCCCCTATTGAGTTGAGTCATTGTGGATAAATTTTGTTACCACTAACTGAAGGCATTGATAACTGATAAACTAATTTTCATTTTGTCTGGGTCAACATTTCAATATTATGGAAAAAGAGATTTTGGAGTGAGACATACTTGAATTAAAATTAAAATTCTGCTTCTTATCAGCTGTGTGATCTTAGGCAAGTTATTTTACTGATCTGAGTTAGTTTTCTTAGATGTAAAACAGAAATAGTAATACCTTGTTTTTAAAATTATTACAATATTAAAAGAGATTGTATATATCAAGGCATTTTAAAATAGTGTTATTCAATAAATGTCCTTTCTGGCATCACGCACCAAAACATCGTTATTATCATCATCCATAAATATTTGTTAATTCTGTACTACATAAAGCTCTCCACTTGAAACATACTTGGGTTAAGTTCCTAGATTTCTACCTTATTTCACAATATAAAGCACAGAAGCTAAACTACGAATAAATGAGCCCTTGTTTTCTCATAAACAAGTTATACAAGTAAAGTAGAGATCTTAAACATTTATTTTATTGAAGTAGAGCTGCTTGATTTATATCCTGTCCTTAATCTCTATTTCCCTGAAATTGGCGTCAGAAAAATATACATGGAGAAAGAAATGGATGAATATTGGCTACAACAACACATAAACTAATAGATTTTTAAACTGAAATAAAATAATTTCTGTTAGAATAGAGTAAAATTCCCTTCGCCTTAGGAGGCAGGAATCCAGGAAGAGAGGTAGGGAATTTGGACTCCAGTATACTTGGGTTCTAAATTCAGTTTCATCACTTACCAGTTAGCTGTGTGACCTCAGCCAGTTTCTAAGTTAGGAAGCTTCAGTTTGTATTCAATGGAGCTATATTAAATATTTGAAAAGATTAGACATATTAAGTATATAATATAATTTTTAGCACAAAACAGGTATTTAATTTTAAAAAAGCTATTCTTGTTTTAAATAAATATAACAGAAGAACAGATATTTATGCTATTATGGCCATGGACCATTCTGAAGCAACTGTGCTGCTGGCCATAAAATCTCATATTACAGCGGGTTATGGAGCACTGCAGTAGCTTTTCCAGAGTCACTTTATTACACTGTGCAAATTTTACAACCCAGAAAGCCCAAGCTTGTTCCTGAGGCCATAATCAGCTACAGGCAGATATTACTAAAACATCGGAAATTATTTTTAAATCCTTGACAATTGAAAAATAGTTCAACACACGGAAACTCCTTAAAATGGTCTTCCTCTACCACAGATTGACAAGAAATGAGAAAATGACCTTTAGCAATCCTGAAAATAATTTATTTTTAAATTCCTTAGGCAGATATTTCTTTTCTAGTAAAGGAAGGATGGAGGGAAGGAAGGAAAGAAGGAAGGAAGGAAGGAAGGGAGAGAGGGAGGGAGAGAGGGAGGAAAGAAACAGGCAAGCACTTATATTAGGATGATGATTGAGAGAAAATTGTCTACAGTGAAACTTCCGTAAACATCACTCTGCCTGTTGGGTGACTGAGAAGGTCCTTTCTGTACTGGGAATTCTGTACTGTGCTGATGAGCACCCACCTTTGCTGGTTTCCTGAAGGCAAATGCCTGAAGGCAATCCCTTGTCCATAGGTACAGGCAAAGGAAGCAAAAATAACATATACAGCTGAGTTTGTTACATCCACTGCTACAAATGGCAAACAACCAAATGAAATGTTTTCTTCACAATTGTCATCAATTACTTATGAGCAAAGATTTTGTAGAATATCTGATATAATCCAATCTGTTATTAATGCCAAATTATGACATCATGCCAACAAATTAAAAAAAATCATTAATGGATATGCTGACACATTGCTGTTATCCAAAATGTGTGTCTATGAGGAATGCTACTGATAATCAACATTTTCTATGAGAAAACCAAACCATCTGTCAGTGTGATATGACAGAATGCAGTTTTACTAGGCATAGCACTTTTAATGATCTAACTAGAACTTTGAACAGTGTGTTGCAGATAATACATGCAGAGTATTTGTTGATGAATCAGATTCCAAGGTATTATATAGCTCACAACCCACATAAACCCTCTTTAAAAAAAGACATGGGTGGGGATGGAATAATTTTCTTTTTGAGATTCAGTAAAATGATGGGATTTGTATTCAATCATTATTTTTCTTAGAGGTATTTACTCTCTTAAACTGCAATAGAAATTATGGTAATTCTACAGACTATTTTATTTTTGAAATGGTTACTTTTCTTACCACTTAGAGAAGTTAATTTATTTCATTTCATTATTTATTTATTTCTATTGAGATAGAGTCTCCACTCTGTCACGCATGCTGGAGTGCAGTGGCACGATCTCTGCCTCTGGGTTCAAGCGATTCTCCTGCCTCATGCTCCAGAGTAGCTGGGATTACAGGCACATGCCACCATGCCCAGCTAATTTTTGTATTTTAAGTAGTGACGAGGCTTCACCACGTTGGCCAAGCTGTTCTTGAACTCCTGACCTCAGGTGATCCTCCTGCCTCAGCCTCCCAGAGTGCTGGGATCACAAGCGTGAGCCACCACATCCAGCCTCAGAAGTTAAATTAACCTTTGATAAAATAGAGCATCCCTGACAACACCATATTTTGTCTTTATTTTATTTATTTATTTAGAGACAGAGTCTCACACTGTTGCCTGGGCTGGAGTGCAATGGTGTGATCTCGGCTCACTGCAACCTCTGCCTCCTGGATTCAAGTGATTCTCCTGCCTCAGCCTCCCAAGTAGCTGGGATTACAGGCGCCGGCCACCATGCCCGGTGCAGCTTCATACTTTGTCTTTATATCTGCGATGGGAATGTGAACTGACTGCAGTTATAAAGAGAAGGAGAAGATAAACACCTTCATAGAAGTGGTATTTGAACTAGGTCTTTGAGATGAATTAGAATTTGCTGACCAGAGTATGTAGAAAGGAAAAATCCAGGCAAAAACAATGTCATAGGCAGAGTCTTGGAACTGAGATCGAGAAGGGCATGTTCAGTGAATGGTGAGAAGTTTCTTGAACATGGACTACAGAGGATAGGCAGAGAAGTGGAGAGACACAGTCAAGCAAGGGTAGAAATATAGGCCTAGAAAGATACATTGGAGACATATTATGTTATCATAGCTAATCATAACAGCAGTGGTGACAATTTGATTGAATTTCTGTGGAAGAATTATTCACATATATATGAATAATCTACTGGTTGGGAGTGATTAAGGTGGAGGGTAGAGCAGATGGGGACAAACCCTATGTTTTTGGGAGATGGACTGTGGGGACAATTAACCAAGAAAGGGAACACTGCAGTAGAAGAAAGATGAAGAAGAGAGATAATAAAATTCATTTTGGATACATTGAGTTGGAAATTTCTATGAGGCACCAGGGGCAGTTAACATTTGGATGCCTTTTTATAGGCTCACTACCTTTCTGGCTCATCCTACTCAGAATCAGGAAAATGTTGTTAGATTCATTTTCCAAGGTCTAAACCTGATGTCTGAAGCAAGGGGAAAACTGATGTCTGAAGTGAGGTGAACAAAAATGCCTGTAAACACTAGGATTGTGCACCTATGGAATACATGAAGGACAAAAATCATTGAGAATTTTAAGATTACTGACATAGAACATGAAAAGGAATACAGCTCTTGCCTCTCTCTGGCCCTGGGACTGGTGCAAGAGATGACTGGGTAGGAAACAGGCTCAGGGCTCCTCAGCCATGCCTTTTCTCACTCTGTCAGTCCTCCAGGCCCACTGGGGCATAGAGGTGTAAGTCAAAGACTGGCTTTAGAGCCAACAAAGGAGCTTCTACAAGTTATGGCTGCCTGAGTCTGAACTTATTAAATGAGATACTTGGGTATCAGGATCAGGAGTATGCTTTAAAATCTCTACAGGTAACAAAAATCATAACATTTATAATAGCTAACATTTAGTGAACGCTTGTGGCAGTCCCTTTCTAAGTGCTATGAATAGGTTAACACAGTTAATCCACCTTACGACATTGGAACCCTGGTAGGTTCGCTCTAAAGATTTACCCACCAGTGAAGTAGTTTGCTGTATCTCACTCATATCCACTTCTCTTTGCCATAGAAGGTAAATGACCTTGTGAACATTTTTCTCATATGCTAAGAATATATAATTGCTTAGTCGTAACATAATTCTTGTGGAAAGTAACCACATAGTGAGAATAATAACATATTGTAGATTTATAAGTGCTGCTGCCCTATTGTAATTTCCATGAAGAAATATTTGTTCAAATGCCTGCTATGTATTGGACAGCGTGCTGAGTGCTCAGGATAAAAAAGTAAAGTAATATGTGGTCTCCCTGACCTGGAAGAACTTATAGAAAAAAAACAAAAACAAAAACACCAACCTTTCATTTCATTTGTCGCCAACATTTATTCTGCTCTATAAATTTGTATCCCCAAAGGGTGTCATTTCTCTCATGTGACAATCCCATCAGGGAAGAGTTTAAGATCCTTTAAGTCCTAAATTAATTCCTTGATATAGATATATTATCTTCCCATCACCCACATCATTGTAATTACGGCTCCTTCCTGGCTCCTTCTCCCAATATCAAGCCCCAAGACATCTATAGAGAGGAATTAGAAATTATATCAAGTATAATAGAGCCAGATTGGGAAAGCTAGAACAAATAGAGTTCTAAAAGACAAATATTGATGCCAATCAAAGTCTTAATCAGGTCAAGTAGCTAAATCAGTGAAAGTAACCAAGAAACAGCAGGATTATATAAAGCAAAGTTGGAAATCAAAAGCTAGTGAGGCACGGTGGACCAGACATCCAAATAAAGGGGAGAGGCCCTTTAATTACAGAATGAAACTTGAGGACGAGGATTGGTGGGCAGGGAAGAACGAAAAGGTCGTTGATGCTTTCTTTATTATGGTTTGATGCAAATAATATTCAGCTGTGGCAACATATAGAAATTGGGGGAAAGAATAGAATGCCAAATTAGAAAGTGAGGATTCAAAAAATATTTTGCAAAACTGGATATTTCAAATAAGAGTGACCAAATGGCAATAAGCCAGAGCTGTCTCAGAATGCAAGGTGATTGAATTTGTTTTTTCTATTTGCCCTTAATTAACTCTTGAGCAGGACAAACTGTTTTGAAAGTATCATGATAACAAATAATCAGACTTTTCCCATTGCAAAAATGTGGTTAGAATCCAATAGGAATGTATCTTGGGAAAATAGATTTCATCTCCATATAATGATAACAATCCTAATATAGTAGTTACATTTATTTATTCAAAAATATTAACTAAGCACCTACTATAAGGCCAGCTTCTGCTCTAGGTGTTGAGGATATAGCAGTTAATATAACAGACAAAAATGTCTGCTCTCATAGAGTTTACATTCCAGTGGGGTGAGAGAGACAATAAGCATAATGAATAATTTATAGCGTGGTTTGAGGGGTGAATAAGTGAGATGGCAAAAAGTACAGCAGACTAGGGGGGTGGGGAGTGCTGGGGGCAAGGAGTGATTGTAATTACATAGAAGTGTCACTGGAGAGGGTAAGAAAGCCAACCATTCACCTGAAAAGAGCTTTCCCAATGGAAGCAATGGCCAATGCGAAGGATGGAGGCAAGTATGTAAGATTAATAAGAGGATTGGTGTGGCTGGAGGAGAGAGAGGGAGGGATTGGGTGGTTGGAGAGGAGACCAGATGGAGAGAAGAGAGGGAGGAGGAGAGAGGGCAGCTCACAGGGCTGTGTGTTTCCAACGAATTTGGAATGAAATGAAGAGACATTGGGGAGTTTCAAGTATAGGAATAATGTGATTCAACTTCCCTTTTAACATGATGGCTGTGAAACTAGACCATGGGAGACAAAAGTGGCAGTAGGAGTGTCAGATGAGGGTTACTGAAGTGTTTACTAAGCCCCTGTTCCAATGCTGTAGATTGTGCATAAGATTCAATCATAAGACTTTGAGGAATGAGACTACATTTTACAGATAAGAAAACTGAGGCTCAGAGAAACAATAGTTCCAGATCCCACTGCTGATAAGGTCTGTTGAACTCTTAAAATCATACTCTTAGGTGTTTTCTATAACATTAAAAATTTACAAATACATATATTCTACAAATATGCCCCTGAATCTATGAGGATACAGCAGTGAGCAAGAGAGACATGGTCCACGTTCTTATGCAGAGCCTACTGGAGGAGGTGGACATTTAGAAATCTATCAAATTAATAAATACATAATCATAAATTATGACTAATGTTCTAGAGGAAAATGCAAAGTGTGTTATAAAAATGCATCAAACAATTTAGATGGAGAGGTTATGAGAGGAAAGGCTTTGCAGCAGAAGTGACAATTAAGCTGAAACCTGATGAAGACAAAGTTATTCAAGGAAAGAAATAATGAAAGATTATTTCAGACAAATGCATTAAGGCAGCAAAGCGATTCACTGAGGAAAGGCCAGTGACATGCAGAGGAGGAGAGCGGTGAGACACGTGGCCGGATCAGTAGGTAGATGCCAGGTCATGCAGGGTGTGGTTGGCCGGAGTTGGAGTTTGAATTTTACTCTAAACGCAGAGAAGCTATGGGTGTGTTTTAAACAGCAAGTGGCATAATTCGATTTGAGTTTTTCAGGATTACTTTGGATTTGTTAGAAGAAGGGTTGTTTGCCCCCTTAAGATATTCCTTTTCCTAGGGCCATTTTTGGGGGGCTTGGCAGGCCCCAAAGCTAGGACAACAAAATTAAGAATTTTGATTTTGAAGAAGAACCAGAGATATTTCTAGGAACAGTAAAAGAAAGTGCAGCCCGACAGTAGGGGAAGTCTTCTAATTGATGTTCACCTGCCCTCTCCACTTCCAACCACCAGGCTTGTTTAGATAGATGACAATAACCCAATAGAACCAAATGAGTATCACCTCAAAGTAGGAAATGAGGAGCAAACATGGGAGAGTGGGGATTGCAAGAATTAAAGGGAAGAGAAGACATGCATAATAGGATTGTTTTGTAATGAATGGGAAAGACATGCTCCCAGAATGGCAGCCATGAAAAGCAGAGACAAAAGGACCCACACTTACTGAGGAGCCACGGAGGAGGATGAGTTGAAAGAGTAGAGGAGCCATTCTCCTCTACTTCACTGTAGACCCTACATGGATTGGATGGTTGTAAAAGACAATTATTTAAATTAAATTGAAGGCTTCTCAGGTAATAGCAACTACAACAGAAACACTTATTGATGTTACAGTATTGATCATTACTTTGCTAAATTTAGCCAATGTCCAAAGTAATTGCCTGTATTAACTCATTAAAACTCACAGCAACACTGTGAGGTAGGGGCTCTTAGAGTCCCTTTTATAGAGGAGCTAATGGAGGCACAATGAGATTAGGGTACTTGCCCAAGGTCTCTAAATTGGAAAGTGGTGTTTGTGCATACATCATACTTTCTATTCCCTTTGCAACATCATTATAGTTTTTCCTGCTTATTTTATTTTCAGGATTAATGTCCATTAATGGGTTGATTTTTTGAAGTCACACGGCTTCATTAGCAAGAAAGCCTGGATAAGATTATAGTTAAATATAATGTGCAACTGCAGAAAACTGTGTCCTTCACAGCCCTCTCTATGATTTGCTTCCACTCCACTTCAATCAGCTGTGGGAACATGGATAGCTCCTCAGGGATAATGATGAATTACTAATGTAATTGTGTATTTCAAAGACCAGTAATAGTTCCAGTGCCAGGCAGATGATACAACTCTTACATATGATTGTTTTAGTTTTGACTGATGTTTAATCCTATTTTTATAGTTTTCAGGAAATGTACTGTAGTTTTTTTCCCCAAGAAACTGGTACTACTTAAGATCAACTGATGAAACTGTGGAAAATAGCTGCCACGAAAACAGTCATTACTATTAGGGAATGTAGAGCATAATTCTGAAATAAAGATCAAGCTCTTCTTTTCCTTATTAAAGCATAATTTTATGCATTGGTTGAATGCTTCCCTGAGTCATTGTGAAATTGAGCCACTTAATGATGTGGAAATATTTAGAATGCTCAAAAAGGAAACATATTACAAGAGGCATCAGCACCTAGAAAAATGTCTATCTTTCATTTCTACAATTAAAATTTTCCCAGCTACAATTTTTTTGCAGAGATTTCTAATACATTTGAACCCATAGCCAATATATTGATTAGAGATCCATAGTGAATACCATAATACTTGGGTAAGATTCCTACATTCTTACCCAAGTATCATGGTATTCACTATGGATCTCTAATCAATATAATTTTATCAACAAACATAGCCTCTATTATGTGCAAAACAAGTGCTTGGAAAAATAGAGACAACCGATCCTTAAGGATGGGAGAGGGCAAGTAGACCAAAAAATAGAATTCAAAACAAATGAAGTAATGCTTATAAAATACTTTGAAAGAAAAATCTGTGAGACTGCAAAGAAGTTAAGGTTAAGAAGCATAAGGATTTCCTGAAGGAGGTGCTATTGAGTAGAACCTTGAATAATGGCATGGATTTCAAATGTATAATATCCGGCAAATATTAAGTCCCCGAGAAATATCGGCTATATGAGTGAAGTTAAAAATCTAGTGGGGAATTAAAGAAAGGAGAAGGTTTCAGGGTTCAGGAAATGACAAATGGTGATAGTATTTCAGACTGAGACAGATCCTTCCCTGCTCACCCGCTCCTTCTAGTAAGAACTTAACCTGTAGTGAGACTGTCAAGAAAGCTTAATTGAAATACAGGTTTTGACTGTCAGATAGTGAAGAAACAATTGGCTGTTATTTGACACATTGAAGAAATGTGGTGTTCAGAAGGGCTTGTAAACATAATTTAGAAGATAGGATTATTTTCTTTCTCTGTCTCCAGGGATGGCTTTACCATCCATTCAGCTGTGCAAGTGGGATTCCTAGAAATGGTCCCTGGCCCCTCTTTTTCAGGCTTCCATGAGCTCTGTTGATGTTATGTCCTAATGCTGCTAAACAATCCACTCTTTGGCATCTTTACCACCTCCAATGCAGTCTTTTCTCACTTTGGCTTTTAAAAATTCCTTCTTCCACATCCATCCGTGCTCTTTCAATTATGTTTCTACATTGCAACCAAAGTGATCTTTTAAAAGAGCTGATCTTTTTATTTTTCTTTTGGCTAAAACTTGCAAGAGGCTCCTCCTTAACATGGTACAAAAATCCTCCAGGATTTATTCCCTGCCTATAAATCTAGCCTTACTTTACACCATTTTCCTATATCATTATACAATTTCTTTCACAGGACTAATCACCATTTACATTTGTATATTCTTGTGTGATCAATTTCTCCCTTTCTTACCAGGGGAATCCACATACATACTCTGTGAACTCTGATTTTGTGTCCCAATGGTGTGATTCTCAGAGTTATTTAAACATTATCCCTAGTTTTATCATCTGAAAGAAGGAGAAGGAGAAGAAAAAAAGAAGTTTTCATGGAGTGGTTACAGATTACATGGACTAATTAATACCTGCAAGAATTCTTAAAACTGTGCCTGACACATAGTACATGCTCAATAGATGAAAAAACTACTAGTTATAGAATGTAAATTCTATCAATACATGTATCAAAATTTGTTTGGCACATTGGCGTTTTGCATAATGCCTAACACAATTTTTAATTCCTCAATAACTCTTTGTCGATTAAATAAATAATAAAGAATACAAACATAAAAGTGAACATTTGATTACACCATGTAATACTTATGAAATTAAAGGTGTAATGTAGATATCTGTATTGACAAGGGAGTCCAGCTAATTTCTGCTCTGGAGCCTCACAAGATGATGATCTAGGTATAAATCCTTAACCTACAGGCCAAGAAACACAAATTTTGGCAGTGTTCTGATTAAGCTGATTTGGTAATGGTTTTCCACAATTAGCGTCACAAGAGATGGTTATTAAAACAACATTTGTTTTTCTTTAAAATTAGATATTTATTATTTTACTTTTTTTTTTGAGACAGAGTCTCGCTCTGTCACCCAGACTGGAGTGCAGTGGCGTGATCTCAGCTCACTGCAACCTCTGCTTCCTGGGTTCAAGCGATTCTCCTGCCTCAGCCTCCCAAGTAGCTGGGATTACAGGTCCCTGCCAACATACTCGGTTAATTTTTTTATTTTTAGTAGAGACAGGGTTCACCATGCTGCCCAGGCTGGTCTCCAACAGCTGACCTCAGGTGATCCGCCCGCCTCGTCCTCCCGAAGTGCTGAGATTACAGGCCTGAGCCACTGTACGTGGCAGAGATATTTTTACAATGTAAAACACAATTTATATTTTGGTTAGCACATCCTTTCCTTTCTAGGAAAGTATATGTAAAAACCAAATTATTATAAGAAATATATTCATTGATCATGGAATAAAAGCAAAGGGAGCAGTTGGATGACCTTTATAATTAATGACATCAGGCTTACGAAATTGTGATCCAGCTCTCTTCACTTTAGGGATACAGCAACCAATGGGCAGACCATCTCTTCCTGGATTGTTCTGACTCAGTCTTCATCTTGGTGATCACGCATGTTTTGCTGGACAATATGTAGGCCACTTGTTTGTAGTCACATTTTCTTCTTTTTCCCTAAACCATTATTTAGATTCCACTCGCTATGGCTGGATTTAAGTCCTAAGGAAACTTAATCATTTTTGTAATAGACTTAGGCATTTCCCAAATCTCTCATAGTTTTACTGATTTGTTTCAGTTTGGCTTTGTTGTTGTTGTTATTTTGTTTGTTTTTTAATTTATTTTAACCAAGAGTTAGTTTCATCCTTTATGTTAAGGTTTTACTACTCTCACCTGAGCATTCTGAAGTCATTTACTGATGCCCACAATATGCCAAATGTTACCCTAATGCTCAAGAAACCTGGTACTTTAAAAATACCTTCTCATTTCAATTTTGGACTAATTTTTACATAGGAAGCATTACTTAGATGTTGGTATCATTGCTGTTTTTAATTTTTACTAGTTATGATAATCAAAGAAACCTTTCAAAATTCAATTTTGGGAGGTTCGTAGAATAACTGAGAAACGCAAGAAACAATGTACAGACTTGGTGGCAGCATTTCAGATATACCTAAACTGGAGATTTACTTGCACAGAACCCCAGAGAAAAGCACGGATACTACTTTCTTTAATTTATGGGCAGTCATACAATTGAATTTTTTTAAAAAATAAAATGAATGTTGCCTCGTTATGAATAAACCTTCACAAATTAATTAAACCTTTTAATTTTCCTTGCCATTAGATCATAGGAAGAAATGTCATTTCATATTTTTAATGAGTATTCATTTATTTGAGATGTGGCTTTAAAACTACTGTTACATATAGTAAAATTTCCATCTATTTGGACTAAACAAGGAGAGGAAGCTAGTTTGAATTTAATAAGAGTCTGAAATAATTTTTATTATTTTCAAATGTACTGGTAACTAAATCAGGCTAACTCCATGCTCTATAATGAGAGATAGCAAAGGATTTGTAGTTAGCATATTGATTGCTTTAAAATGCCGTTAATATCTAAATAGGAGCTCAGAAGACACATTAAAAATAGTTATGGAAACAAATAGAATTCCTGCTATTGATTTTTCAAACCTATTTTTCAATATCACACAAAATTATATTTTGTCAAAGAACCATTTCAAATTTTCATAAGTTTCAGATTTGTAAGGCATAATTAAAAGCTTTAAACTAATTTCGTAGGTGGAAAGTTTAAGTTTTTTTTTTTTTTTAAATAGTAGCTTCATGTGTTTAATGATCTTTTGGATTTTTAATGCCTGCACATTCCTAATTACGATTACAATCATGGGCTCAGTTAAAGTTGAATGCATGATTATGTGGGAGTATTTCAGGTAATAAGTTAGATATTTTAACTCAGTAATTGCCAGTGATTAATTCTATTTTTTCCCAGATTGTTTTTTGTTCGAATTTGAAAAGTTAGCTTATTATTTCCTTGAACTGTAATTGCCTCTAAATTATGCACAAGGCTTTAAGTTCTGAGTTAATTATATCCTAGTGCATTCTTTTAAGTCAAACTTAGAAATTTCAGGGTGCACACATCATAAGAATCCATAAAGTCCTTTAACATGTGCCTGGATAAAGAACTGCCATGCGTGATTGATGACAGTAGGTTTTTTGAAGTTCTTTCATTTCTGTGGTGCCAATCATTAAAGGCATTAGAGAATCATCTCTATCGAAGAATTTATGGAGATTCAAAAATTAAAATTAAGCTGTCGAGTCTCCGGTCAATACCTTTGAGTCCAACTTCTTTGAAAAACAAGCTTCGGTGTGAATTATATTTTATAAATGTAGGTATAAAAAGCATCAGGAAAAAACTATTTTTTTTAAACCTGCATTTATTATATATCCAAAACCCAAAATCAAAATAGCTTCATAAAAAGCAGAGTAAGAAATCTTAAGGCAAAATTGGGACATGTTATGATGATGTTACAATTGATACATAAAATAAGTAGGTGATTATAATGAAATGTCCTTTATTTATCTGTTTATTTATCCATTTAAAAAGTGACATGGAGTTCTTACTTCAGAGAGTAAGTGGAGAAAACTCATTTGCTTTTCATTCCTTTTGATTCTGTGTAGAAATAAACGTTGAGATTTTTAAAGTATAAACCCCAAATAACAACATGAACCATGAGACAAAATTGGAGCATGAGAAGGGAGAGAGATAAATATATTTCTGGAAGATTGAAAGCAGTTGGAAATATATTGACATGTTTAAAGGCAAAATAAAGCAAACCAAACTATATTTCCCAACATGCACAATGAAATTTCAGCAGAGGCAAGAGTCTGCCTTTGAGGGTAAAGGCAAGAGAGACTAAAAGACTAAAAACAACGGGCTAATTGATGCCATCTTTTGGACAGTTGCTCCCCTGCACATCTACTTTTAACTCTTCTATAAATGAAAAAAGACACAAACTGGCATCATGCTTACCAGCCCCAGCATTGTTGATAATGTTGATAAATTTAAAAAATCATCCATTTGGAAAAACACTTTTAAACACAATTTTTGAGACTTAAGTATTGATCAAGAGTGAAAGCAAAATAGATATTTTTAGACTTGTATGAATTCGTAAATTTTACTTCTCCTTTACCCTTTCTGAGAAAGTTATTTGAGGAGGGTACATCAGTAAAATAGAGGATAAAACTAAGAAAGAAATGTTATGAGATAAAGGCACTAGCCTTGGAATGAAGTAGTGGTGATATTAAAATGAGAGCTTCAAAGCCGACCTGGCAACTGGATCTAACTGCTTAAAGGGTAAGAGATGGTGCAGAAATTTGTATTCAGAAAAAGAACCTTTCCAGTGAAAGTTAATGATAAAAATAAAGCCCTCGTTAGACACATTTTGATGAAATCACAGAACACAAAAGACAAAGAAGTTCAATACCCTTACTCCTTAGCAGAAAAAACAATCCCTTCATAAAGTCTTCTACTTATTTCTACAAGTCTATCTCTGGATATGCATATCTAGTTACATAGTTTTAACTAGTCATATTCCCTCTCATGTTCTGGGTTCCTGCAATGCTAACGCTATTGCGTTTGTTTATACCACACTGTCTGTTTAAATACTTTTCTTTTATCGTGCTTACTAGATATGTCTGGAGACTATATTATAGCTAATGACCACTTATCATTTAATAGCAAGCTCAGTTGTTGTTAGCTTGAGTTATGCGTTCCTTACACCCAGGCTGAGAATAACATCCATTTTCTGTCTCTTCATCACTCCATCTTCTGTAGTAGTGTCCAGATCATAAGATATTATAAACATCTATCAAGGTTGATATCAGTTCTTTGTGGGGGCAGGAATTGTGTCATGTTTAACAGTGAGGTCCCAGTGCCCAGAACAGTGCAGACATATAGTCAGGGCACAACAGAAGCTTATTAAATTGGAGTAACCCATTTAACACAAAATAGTCAGAAGTAAATTCATTTTTTTCCCTGAACGCTTGTCTGAACCGCCCAGGGCATGCTCCAAACTCCACGACATTGGGTCCTTGCTAGTGCTCTTTGCTAATGACAAATGCTTATTTAATGTACCTGCTCTATCTTTCCCTCAGAGGGAGACTGAAGCACATTCTTTTAAGTTAGTTAACTATTTTATTGCAACTAAATCTTTGTGTAGGAATACGGTCACATGCCAATACATAACTTCTCAACAGGAGGGAAATGAAAGAATATATTTCTTTGTCTTTACACTACAAAATTGTGGAGTTCTCTTTTTTTTTGTTCATGTCCTAGCAACATCTACTGACAAACATTTTTAAAAAAACATATAAAAAAGGATATAACCTTATAAAAGTAAAAACAGAAAAAGTGCAAAAAAGAATTATAAAATGTATTTAAAAGTTACTAATATTTGATGACATGTACCTAATATTTATTAGAGAAACAACTACAACAGCACCCTTGTAATTTCCTGGCTATCAGCCTCAGTTACTGGGCCTGACTGGTTGTGCTTCCTACTCCATTCCTAACCACGGTGTGAAGGTCTGATAAGTAAGCTTGTGCAATTCTCTTTGTCCCAGTGAATAAGCTTTTTGTTAGACACTCACCTGTAATAACATATGAGCATGATAATGATCAGTCATATTTGATCACTGTGGTTCATTAAGTCTTAGCAAGTCATTAACACAGGGAATCTGCTTCTTAAAATAATTCATATTATTTGGTCAAGCACTCTGGAGAAGCACACAGAACTAAAGCTATTAAATAAATAACTGTTCTGACTGATGGAGGAAGTTTCCCAAAACAGGACCAAGAGGGATTTTTCTCACACTCACCTTTTGCCCTGCTATCAAGAGTAGCTTTGACCTTTGCCTGTTCTTACCCAATAATAAAAATTCCTTTAAGTGATACAGATCTTGACAGTTTACAGATTGCTCTAATATATATTTTCTTGGGTAATTCACCCAACACCTCTTTGATGGAGGTCATTTTCATCATTCCCCTTTTGTACAGGGACAGGCTAAGGTCTCCAGAAGACAGCTTGGCCCACTTGACTCAAAAGCTTTAGTGTTGAGGTGCAAACTAAGACAGGTGATTCCAGAAAGAGGGCACTTTTCCATGAATCAACACTGAAACCAAGCAACTCCTGCTGTGGCAGTGGTGGTCAAACTCCAAAGGGCTGTTTAAATTTTAGATACTGTAGTATAATATACTATAAACTATTGGTGAAAGGGTAAAATCATGACCTCTAAAATTTCTTGCTCCTGTGATACGTCTTGGAATGTTCAGCCTGTCATTGGATAAGAGTTGAAGACAAACAACATGCATCTATCAAACTCTACCACAAGAAGGAGAACCACATGACACTAATGGCATACTTTACTCTTTTTTGTTTGTTTGTTTGAGATGGAGTCTCGCCCTGTGTCCCACGCTGGACACAGTGGCGCAACATCAGCTCACTGCAAGCTCCGCCTCCCGGGTTCACGCCATTCTCCTGCCTCAGCCTCCCGAGTAGCTGTGACTACACGCGCCCGCCACCTGCCTGGCTAATTTTTTGTATTTTTAGTAGAGACGGGGTTTCACTGTGTTAGCCAGGATAGTCTCGATCTCCTGATCTCGTGATCTGCCCACCTCGGCTTCCCAAAGTGCTGGGATTACAGGGGTGAGCCACCGCGCCCAGCCTTTTTTTTTTTTTTTTTTTTTTTTTGAGGTGGAGTCTCCCTCTGTAGCCCAGGCTGAAGTGCAGTGGGGCGATCTCGGCTCACTGCAACCTCTGCCTCCCGGGTTCAAGCGATTCTCCTACCTCAGCCTCCCGAGTAGCCACGATAACAGGCATGCACCATCACACCCAGCTAATTTTTGTGTTTTCAGTAGAGAGGGGGTTTCACCATATTGGCCAGCCTGGTCTAGAACTCCTGACCTCAGGTGATCCTCCCCCCTTGGTCTCCCAAAGTGCTGGGATTACAGGCGTGAGCCACCATGCCCAGCCTTTAATTTACTCTTAATGGGACCTCTGTGATCAGGGTGCAAGTCTTATATTTACTCTGTGCCATAAGAGAAAAAGTAGATTTACTTAGAGTTTCTGGTATTACCTTAAAAATTGTATTTCTACCAAGGGCAATATTCTCTGTGCACTAGTTCTATCTCACATTTATTTTATTGGCAATTGCATGCAACTTCTGATGGAAACATTTATTTCTAGGATTAGTTTGACCAAATTTTAAATGCCTCTAATAAAACAGCTTATACTAATAGATAAATCTCCTTTTCACTTCAAAACCTACTGCTACATGATGTTTAAAGAGCATTTAACAGAAACCCCTAGACAATCCTCCAACTTCAATTGAACCAATTAATTTTATGCAATGAAAAATCTGAAGGAAGTCTCTTGACTGCCTCTCTGACACTTTATATCCTGTGATATTTCATTTTTAGCAATAAGTGATTGAGAGCAACAGACATGGCTTTTTAAAAAAATGTTATGTGGGACTCCAACCTACATTTTTTTTTATTTGTTAGCAGTATTCTTCTGCCTAACACCCACTCACACTTTGAAGTCTTACCTCATTGTGTCATAACAATGATGTGTCATTCTTCATTTGGAAAATCTGAAAAAGAAATCAGGTTATCTGAAGAAAGGAATTAAAAATATCCATTACATAGTAGACTCTTTGGAGGTTTTTATGAACACAGCTTAGCCACAAGTATCTTATTTGATTGGGTGAGTGGGCTTTAAAACCTAAAAGTAGAATGTAAAATTTTTTTACATTGTGATGTTGACCCAAAAAGTACATAAAACCATTTATCTTTTTCAAGAAATATGTATTTTTAAGATTATAAAAATGTACTTCTCCGAGTACCAAGAAACATTATGTTTCTGGTTCTGATGGGTGTCAGATAATATAAAGGTTATCTGTCTCTCTCAGATCTTTGCCTTATAAAGGATGGAGTGCTTGTTATTATTATGTGCTGTTACTGAGCAACTTTTTTTATTTTGGTTTCAGTTCTTCCGAACTTATTTTACAAAAGCAATGAAACATTTTTATTTCATAAAAGCATTGAAACAATGAAACATAAAAGCAATGAAAAATAAGGTTTGAGGGGCAGAAGGATGCTATCTTAATATTTAGCTATGTGAAAGCTTACGATACTCACCTACTATCATCTGTATGTATTCCCATACTTACTTCTTTTCTTCTGTAAAGACAGTAAAAGTGCCTGTTTACCAACATTAGACTACTTCTGCCACTGTGGGTATGAATCACATTTCTTTCCACTAAAATTAACCCTGTCACAATCTCTCATCCATCTTTAATCATTTCTTCTTACCAATATTTTCCCCAACTGCCTTTAACCAATTCTAATTTCTCAATTAAAGCCAAAAAGAGCAACTAATTCCTTTTCCAATTCTAGTTCACCTAACTTTCTCCTTTATTTTGCAGCTAAGTTTTTTGAAAGAGTACAATATATGCTCTTTCCAATGCTTCATATAACATTTACTGTTTTAAAATTTTGTCTTTTGTGTGCTGTAATTTCATCAAAATGTGTTTAGCTAGAGCCTTATTTTTATATATTCTGTTTTTATGATGTATCGTAGAGCTTGTATTTTTCACATATGTGGATATAAGTTATTTAATCAGTTCTGGAACATTCTCAGCCAAAATCCAGTTGAATATTATCTTGCATCCATCTCTTTATTCTCTCTTTCTGTAACTCCTATTAGATACATTTTGGACTTCTGATTCTGTTCTCCATCTCTCTCTATGACATTCTGGGTGATTTCCTCAGATCCTCAAATCTGACTTAGAGTCTGTGCTTAAATTCACCTTCACAGAAAAGCTTCCCCTATAACCATATCCAAATAGCACCTGCTCCTTCAGCATTCTTTATAGTGTCTTCCTAATTTACTTTTTCTTAGCATTTTTCACTATTATTGTTTTATTAAATATTAAGTTTGTAATTGTCTTTCTCCCTTATTAAGAATAAGCTCTGTGTGAATAGACACTGTAATTTCTAAAAGTTTATTTATTTATTTGTTTATTTATTTTCAAATCTGCTTGCCTTTTAACCATCTTATCATGTTGGTTTATGGTTAGATTTAATTTTAAGTCTAATAATTTTAAATAAAAATTTAATAGTTTGAAGTTGTCAAGTTTTGATATCAGACTAATATTGACCTCATAAAATGAGTATCAAAATGTTTCCTCTTCCTCTATACTCTGAAAAAGTTGTTAAGTTTTGGAATAAATATTTGGTAAGATTTACCAATGAAGCCATCTGAGCCCAGTAATTTACTTATTGGAAGAGTTTAACTCTGAATTCAAAGTCTTTAAGAGATATAGAACTATTCAGTTTATCAATTTCTTCTTGAGAATGTTTTGGTAATTTTTGTCTTTCAAGGAATTTGCTAGTTTAAGTTATCAAATTTACTGGTTGTGATGGTTAATATTGAGAGTCAACTTGATCGGATTAAAGGATGCAAAGTATTGTTTCTGGGTGTGTCTGTGAGGGTGTTGGCAAAAGAGATTAACAGTTGGGTCAGTGGACTGGAAGAGGCAGACCCATCCTCAATCTGGGTGGGCACCATCTAATCAGCTTCCAGCACGGCTAGAATAAAAGCAGGCAGAGGAACATGGAAGAACTAGACTGGCTTAGTCTCCTGGCCTACATCTTCCTCCCATGCTGGATGCTTCCTGCCCTCGAACATCAGACTCCAAGTTCTACTCTGGAACTTTAGGCCCCCAACTGAGAGCTGCACTGTCGGCTTCCCTACTTTTGAGGTTTTGGGACTCAGATTGGCTTCCTTATTCCTCAGCTTGCAGATGACCTATTGTGGGACTTTATCTTATGATTGTGTGAGTCAATAATCCTTAATAACCCCCCCCTTTATATACATCTATCCTATTAGTTCTGTGCCTCTAGAGAACCTGACTAATACACTGGTAGAAGGTTATTCATAATATTCTGTTATTATCCTTTCAGTTTCTGTAGAATATATAGTGATGTCCTCTCTTTATTTCCTATATTGACTTTATTTTTCTTCTCTCATTCTTTTTCCCACTTTTTTGATAAGTTTGGCTATATTTTTAAGTGTTGTTGATCTTTTCAAGAAATCAGTGTGGTTTTATTGATTGTTTTTGTGTTCTCAATTCTATTTATTTCTGCTCTTGTTTGTATAATTAGAAAAAATTGTAAAATTTCTTTTCTTTTGTTTGTGTTAGATTTAATTTGCCCCTCTTTTTCTAGTTTGAAGAGTTTGATTCAAAATCTCTGTTATTTTCTAATGTTTGCACTTAATAATATAAATTTTCATCTAAGCATTGCTTTAGCTGAATCTAACACATTTTTGTAAGTTAGATTTTCATTTTTATTTAAATTAAAATCTTTTCTAATTTCCTTTGTGGTTTTCTCTTTGGCTCACATGACATTATGTTGTTTAAGTCCCAATATTTGAACATTTTCTATATATCTTTCTATTACTAGTTGTTAAGTTAAAGCTGCTGTGGCATGAGAACATACTGTGTTTGATTTCAATTCATTTAAATATGTTGAAGTTTATTTTATGACACAAAGATGGCCTATCTTTCTCAATATTGCATGTGCACTCAAAAAATTATGTACACTACTTTTGCATGGAAATATTCTATAAATTAGATCAAATTAGTTGATAGTATAGTTCAGGTCTTTTATAACCTCACTGATTTTTTAAAAATCACCTTGTTCTATTGATTTCTGAGAAGGAAGTACTGAAGTCTCCAAGTATAATTGATTTGTCTGTTTATCCTTCAGTTCTACTGGTTTTGTTTTAGGAATTTATATTCTCTGTTTCTGGGTATATCTGCATTTAAGATTGTCATATCTTCTGGATGGATTGTTGATTAATTCTTTATTCATATGTATGTCCCTTTTTGTCTCTTGTAATCTTTCTAGATCTGAAGTCTACTTTTTTTGGTATTAATATAGCCACTCTAGTATTATTTTGATTGATATTTTTATGAAATTACTTTTAAACCTTCACTTTTAACCTATATATGCATTCATATTAAAGATAACTTCTGTAGAGCATATAGTTGGGTAAACCTTTGTATTCAGTCTGATGATATCTGCTTTTTAAATGTGATTTTTGGAATGTTTTATTTGACATGATTATGTATGCAGTTGGATTCAAATCTACCATTTTGATAATTGTTTTCTGCTGGTCTCATTCGTTCTTTGTTTTTCCTTTCTTTGCCTTCTTTTGGATTATTTTAATTCCATCTTACCTTCATTTATAAGAAGGCTTAATAGTTACGTGTATTTTTCACGATTGCTCTAGGGTTTATATTATACATTTTATCTTATCATTCTCTACATTCAAATAATATCACATTATTTAATGTAGGAACTTTACCATAATCAAATTCTAGTTCTTCTCTTTGATCCTATGAATTATTGTTGGCATATTTTGCTTCAACACATGGTACAATATATTGTTTCAATTTTTCCCTTAAGCAATCAACTATCCTCTGAAGTGAACTTTGAAAGAAAATCTCTTATATTTGTGTCCATTTTTACTGTTTTTAATGATTCTCTTTACTTTGTGTAAATCTAGGTTTTCATTTAGTACCAAAGTTTCTGCCTGAAGAACTTCCTTTAAAGTTTCTTCTAGCACAGGTTTGCTGGCAAAGATTCCTCTCTGTGTTTGTTGGTAGGTAAGAATCCTTGTTTTGTCTTCATTTTGGTATGTAAGAAGAATCGTTGTTTTGTCTTCATTTTGAAAGGTAGTTTTATTGGGTATACAGTTCTGGGTTGACAATTTTTTCTTAAAACACTTTAAAGATGTCACTCTTCTGTCTTGTCTTCTGGTTTGCTGCATTCCTATCCTTGTTTCTTTGCATGTAATGCTTTTCTTTCCTCTGTTTGCCTTCAAGATTTTTTTCTTTAATTTTAAGCATTTTTGTTACAATATCTAGGTGTGTGTGTCCTCTGAGCTTCTTAGATCTATGGTTTGCTTTGTTCACTTAATTTGAAGAGTTCTCAATCTTTACCTCTTTAAATATGTCTTCTACCTCATTCTGTCTCTTTTCTATTGGGACCCCAATCACATGTACCTTAGGCCAATTGATACTATCCCACAGCTTTTGGGTGCTCTGTTCTTGTTTTTCTTTTCTTTGTTTTCTTTCTTTTCTGTTTCATTTTGGACAATTTTTATTTACCTATGTTCTAACTAACTTGATTGGTTTTTCAGTAGTATATGGTCTACTGATAAGCTCAGTAAAGGTAACCTTCATCTTTGATAGCATTTTCTCTTTCTACCAGCATGTGTATTTGACTTAAAAAAAATACTAGGTCTCGCTCTGTGATGTAGTTTGGATTTGTGTCCCCACCCAAATCTCTTGTCAAATTGTAATTCCCAGTTTTGGAGGAGGGGCCTGCAGGAAGGTGATTGGATCATGTGGGCTGATTTCCCCCTTGCTGTTCTCATGACAGTGAGTGTGTTCTTATGATATCTGGTTGTTTCACACAATGATTCCATTGTGTGAAAAGGAATTACAGGATCTGAGGCTAATAGTATTTATGTCTGGAAAAGGACTTGCACCTTCTTTGGTGAAGTTCTTAGCATGGTGAGTGGATTTAATATAGTTAGTTGTTGATCTGGGCTTGCATTATTTTCCTTGGTAATGCTGTTCTAATGTAGCACTGGCTTTAAATCTTCCAGCACTTGTCTTCCATTAGCTTGTGCTTAGTGTCTTGCCTGGGGACCTGGAGGATCTTTCTCAGTGCTTGAGTTGTACTCTCTGGTTTTGGTAGAACGACCCTGCATAGCTGTGCCACACAGGGAGTTTCTCTCCTAGCTCGTGACCAGCAGTACACTGTTGTTGCATGTTAGTCAGTGCTAGGTTTGTAATGGAATGATGGCATTTTTGTTTTGTTTTATTTTCCTGGTCAGTTTTAGGCAGGATTTGTGTGCCTGGGCCTCAGGGGTGGGGCTTTCTCTACATCCCTGTTCTTCTTTTTCACCCCAGCCAAACACTGCTTTATATTTTTTGGTGGTCTTAGGTAGGAGTTTCCTGTTCTTCCTCCAGTTATGACAGATATCTTTGTGTTATGAGTGTAGGATGCTAGGTTCAAGACAATTTCTTGTCTTTCCCCCAATGTCTTAGTCCATTTGGGGAGCTATAACAGAATGCCATTGACTGGGTGACTTATAAGCAACAAATTTATTTCTTACAGTTCTAGAGGATGGAAAGTACAAGATCAAGGTGACATCAGACTCAATGTCTGGTGAGGGTCCTCTTCCTGATTCCTAGAAGGTCATCTCCTTTCTGTATCCCCACGTTGCAGTAGGGTTGAGTGATCTCTCTGGGGTCTCATTATGAGGACACTAATTCCATTTCTGAGTGCTTTACTCTCATGATCTAATTACCTCCCAAAGGCACCATCACACTGAGGATTAAGTTTCAACATATGAATTTTGAGGAGATACAAACATTCAGTGTATGGCATCCAAGTAGAAGGACTTTGGCTTTTACTTCCATCTCAGCAAGAATGGAGGCTGTGTCCTAAGGATGAGAACCTTTTCTACTCCTTTCCCAATAAAATGCTGGTTTTATTCTACTCCTATACCAGAAGCAATACATCTTTACCCATTTGCTGAGAGTGAGAGCATCCATTGCCCTTACTCTAGAATATTAAGGCTTTTGTTTTGTAGGAAAGAACAGTTCAGGGAAGTAGGCACAGCTCTGGCCTGGTTACTAGTAACTGCCAATCATCTCCTTTATGCCTGTGCCACACTGAGTGGCACTCTGCCCTGTAACCTGCTCATCCTCCCGTCTTTCTTGTAAGCATCTGATAGAAGTCTGTGAAATAGAAAATCTCAGTGTCAGCTTCCCTACATCTGGTTCTACCAGCTCTTCTAAACTTACATGCTTGACCACACTTGGTACTTGGTATTGAAGAATTTATTAAGCTTTTGCTAAGTTGTTTTTATCCACTTTATGTTGTATACTCTGACATAGGTGAATAAGTCTGTGTATCTGTTTTTTTTTTGTTGTTCTTTTTTTTTTGAGACTTGCCCTTCTTTGGAATTGCATTTATTTGATTGTCTTATATCCTGAATCGAGTGTTGGTATCTCCCAAAATTTCATATGTTGAAATCCTAACCCTCAACATGATGGTATCAGAGGTAAGTCCTTTGGGAGGTGATTAGGTAATGAGGGTGGAGTCCTCATGAGTAGGATTAGTGATGAAGAGACATGACACCTTGCTCTTCCTCTACCCTCCACCAAATGAGGATCCAATGAAATGAGGGCCATATACAAACCAGGGAAAGTATTCTCACTGTAGACTGGATCTGCCAGCACCTTGGTCTTGGACGTCTCTGCCTCCCGACCTGTGAACAATAAATGCTTGTTTTTTAAGCTGTCCAATCTGTGGTATTCTGTGGTATTCAGTCCTAATGGACTTCGTATACCTTTCGGTCTCAGTTTTCTGATGGGCCCAAGAAAAGTTAACATTTTGTAGATTATATGGCTTTTCTTTTTTAGGAAAAGAGCAATGTTTTGCATCTTTCAACATCTTTAAAGGAAAGTAATCTTGAAGTGAATGCCAGTACTTTGGCAGGTGCTTAGTAAACTTCTGAAACCATGTTTTCACTGTTTCTCTAGCCCACCCCCCCTCCCCAACTCCTCCCCTAAAGCTTTTGCTCCCCTTCATTTTTAAAGTCTTGCCAGAAGAAAGACTGCCCAGATGGTGAGTGGAAAATGTAGAGGAAGGCTCTGTGCCTTATATAGCCCGAACTATAAACTTGTAAAGACACTGAGTTTTACTTACTTAAATCTATTTTATTTAAAATGTAAATATAAAATATTTTATTTCTATTTTGGACAATCTAGTAGGTAGCTAGCATATCAGTAAAATTACAAATAGAGCAAGTGCAAAAAGAAGAACAGGTGGAAGACAACAGGAAATGTAGGTGCTGACTCAGCCTCACTTATATGATGTAGAAGAATTTGGGAAATGAAGCCATTAGGTTAGGCAACTCTCTCTCTCTCTCTGTCATCATTTTCACATGTGTTACAGAAAGGAGTGGTTTGGTAAAATATGTCTTCAACCACAAAATTTGACAGTTGTGGAGAATAAGATATCTGATATTCAACTCCACAAATGTGGTGATAAACATAAGTGACATTTAGCCCTCTTAATAACATGAATAACACTCACACACATGGAGCTGGATTTTCTCCTGGAAAAGATAAGTTTTAAGTTTTACATGAATTTGTTAACTCTTTGCAACTAGACATGGAGGGCACTTGGTTTCCCAGACAATGTGTTGGGAATGAGAATCCTTTATCTGCCAAACCTATTTGAACTTGTTGCCTTGTTGTGAATCTCTATTAGATCATTTGGCATCTCATGCACAATTTTTTAATCTTATAAATGAGAGATTCATGTAAATGTTTAACTCAGTCTGAAAGAAGAAATCTTGAAAGGGCAGCCAGGGAGAGTGAGAGCAGTGTCAAGAGGCAAAAAGAGGTCAGACTTATTTCCTTATCTAAAAGGATTTTATATATCACAACTTCAGGTCTCTTTTCACCCTGACTGGGGAAGCTCTTCAGCTCATCTTTAGGAAGCCATGCTCTAACACTGCCCCATTAGGTGGACTTTTTTCTTACAACAGCTGCCATGTGAAATACTGGGCTTGGGTTATTATCACAATTTCTGTGTTTCACATACATTCTGCCTGTGTTACAGCAAATCGATTTCTCTAAAGAGATAATCAATCCAAGACTATGGGAGCAAGCAAATTCTCCTTGGCAAGTCATTTCTAATTATCAGAATGTTACAGATAAGTGACTACTTCTCTAGGAATGTTCTAAATGTGAGCTCATATGAAGAGGTTTGTGTCTGTAGAATGGAAGGGATTTTTATTGACCATCTAGTCTGCCTACTGACTAAAGATCTTTTTTTTTTTTAATTTTCTGACCAAAGATCTTTAGGAACGATTATGCAAACTCTACTTTGATATCTACTGTTGTGAACTGACCTAAAAAAATTAGATGTAAAAATATTAGCCTCCTCTGAGTCGAAATTAATAGCCTATAGTTTTTATCTGCTCTTATACCATCTTTCTAAGTAACAAAAATAAAATTCTTCTTCAAATATAGACATTTAATAGCAAGTATACACAACATAAGCTCTACCAATTCTTGGCTTTATCTTTTTGTGTGTGTGTGTGCTAAGACTGTACTAAGGATGGTAGATTCCCCTGAAGGCAAACTCAGTAAATGCAATATGATTACAACAGTAGGACTCAGCTGATGTTCTAGTTAGACTTGGGTGGCCAAAAATCCTCCAATCCAATGTCTGGACAGAGGTCTCTATAGAAATCAAATCTAGGGTGCAATTCTTACAGCTAAATTTTGAAAGTCTGGTTAGATTCTTTAACTATAGTCTTACAACAGACTAAATGCCTCTAACATAGTTTTTGCCTCTATTTGAAAAAAAAATCACTAATCACTAATTTCAACAACAGAAATCTATTTCTAATATTATTTTGTTAACCTAGAAAGGCTATGGTGTTGACTGGCCAGTAAAGATACTTAAAGCACTTGTAGTAGCCACCTCCAGCATGTGTCCCTTTAATTATGCCTTGATTTATGCTCATTTCGAATTATTCATCTCTCTGTTTCAGCAAGTGTCTGTCTTTGAAAATAGCGAGGGTAATGCATGGTGGATAAAGGGAAGGCTTGCAGGTAACAGTTAGTCTGGGCAAAGGTAGATTGAGGTCAGCTCTTTAGAGTGAGGATTTCACTGGATCCTCTGAGGAACCTGCGCTTTTCGTATTTCTCTAATAAATGAGGAAGTTTAGGGACTTTATTACCTTTGAACAATCTATGTAAGTCATAAATACATCTTTTTCCTTGATGTAAGGGAACACTAAAAGTAAAAATACTAATAGTTCTCCAGCCTAAAATCCCATTTGGAGAAGAATGGGCATAAAATATTGATCTGTATCTTCTACAGTGCAACCTGTTTGAATGCGTCTCATAAAAGCAGACCTGGAACTATTTTTGGTGCCTTATTTTAATGAAAGAGACCATACAAACTCCTATTAGAGACTTGGTCAAAAGAGCCAGTTTAAGCTTTTTTCTGGTCTCCATAAAAATTCAAATTAATTTCCTATATAATCTACATCAATGGGGATATACAGAAGTTAAAAAAAAACTCTCAAAAAAAGATTTAATTGTGTTCATCACAGTAAACTTACATAAACCATGATGTGGCTCAATCTATTTTGAAAGGATTTTCAGCATTAAAGGTTAAAACAAAAAGAAGCCTCTAGTTAACCTTCAATTAACCATAGCTGCCTGGCACTTTCTATTAATCAAGATTTTACTCCTTCTTGCATTATTTTTATGACATCCAATTTTATTTGGTTTCTTCAATATATTTCTCAGAGGTGAAATAGCTCTATTTTATGGATGAAAATCGAATCAAAATGTAGAAGGCTTACTGTGACCTTCATAAAGTCATCTCCCTGAGGTTCTTTTCTTATTTTTAAAATGACAATAATGAGGTCTACTCCAGTGTGCTGTGTAAGAATGGAATGAAATCTTGCAGAAAGGCAAGGTAGCATTGGAAACACTAAAGGTTTAGGAGTCAGGTAGATGTAGTTTTCACCACATATGAGCTACGTGACATGGGGCAAGGAATTGACATTTATAAGCCTCAGTTTCCTTATGAATAAAATAAAAACATAAATCCTCATTGGGACATTGCCATGTTAGATGAAGTAATATTTGCAAAGGTCTTGGCATATAAAAGGCAAAATAAGGTAACTTTTTTTTTTTTTCAATTGAGAGAAGACCCTGAATATGACTACAAAAAAGTGTGAGAAGCGGTGTTAGATCTTGTGTGTTTTAATATCATCTCGTGTGTCTCTGGAAATGTTTCTTTCTCTGTAGTCAATATCCATATCATGAACACGTACTGTATAACTAGTTTCCCTCTTGAAAAATTCTTAGTCTATTTTTGTTTTCTTTTAAATGCTGATTAAGGATAAGTTTAGGCTTCTGTGAGTTCTTGTCTCACAGTTTTGTTCCTTTCAAAGTAGCAAAAGAATTTAGGTGTTGGGAGGAAAAGTCATAGTTGTATTTTAAAGCAGTGGTTCTTAAGCCACTTTGAATCATATTTACCTGGAAGGCTCTTAAATAATCCCAGATTTAAGGTCCCCATTCCTGATTCAGTAAATCTGAAGTACATCACTAAAATTTGTATTTGCCTAAGTGATTTAAAAAATTCTCTGTAATCATGGTAAAATATACATAGCATAAAATTTGCCATCTTAACCATTTTTAAGTGTGCAGTCAATGGTGTTAAGTAAATTCTCATTGCTGTGCAACCACTGCCATCCATTTCCAGAACACTTACCTTGCAAAACGGAAACTCTACATTGAACAATAACTCTCCATTTACCTCTCTCCCCAGCCGCTGACAACCACTATTCTATTTTCCATTTCTATGAATTTAGCTATTCTAGGTTCCTCATATAAGTGAAAGCATACATTATTTGTCTTTTTGTGACTGGCTTATTTCACTGAATGCCATGAATTCAAGGTTCATCCATGTTGTAGCGTGTGTTAGAATTTCCTTTCTTTTTAATGCTGAGTGATATTTCATTGTATGTATGGATCACATGTGCTTTATCGATTTATCTGATGATTACTCTTCCCCAAGTCATTTTTAAAATATGAAATACTTCACAAATTGGCATATCATTTTTGCACAGGTGCCATGCTAATTTTCTTTATATCATTCCAATTTGAGTACACATACTGCCAAAGCCAAGGACCCCAAATTATTTTTGAAATCACTGATAAGGCAATTTTTTCAGATGCACATTGGTGGGACATTAAATCAATCTAATTTGGTGACCAATTTTTTTAAAAAACATAGAATGGAAGAAAATAAAATAGGTAAAAATTGTAATAATAAGGAAATATACTATTTTAAGTATTTTATTTCTGTGTTATTGTGGGAGAGAGGGGTTATGTGAACTAAATCAGGACACACTAGCTGTTCTCAGTTTAAAAAGTATAAAGGCCACCTGCCCAGAGACCTAGAATATAGAATCTAGTTGGATGATAAGTAAATTAACATAGTGTTCTCAGCTCAAAATGTGTAGAGGTACTATAGTCATGATTTTACTTTTAAGATTCTTAAAATTTAAGATTGAGAACAGGCTTCTATAGATGGATGTGGACTCCATGCTTCATCATAGAAGTCTGAGTATTGCTTATTAATGAATCATTTTCATAACATTGTTTTAGGAGTTACATATAAATTTGGCATCCCTTTGATACACTAAGCTTTTATCGACTCCAGAAGTAGATAAAGAATTGCTAACAGCAGTAATGGAGAAGTGTGAATGCCACCAGCAATTCGAGATTCTGTTCCAACTCAGGAAACATACTACCCCAATCAAAATTAATTTCCTCCCCCTTTGGCATTTTTCTCAACCATATGTAGTTTTAAAATTATTGTGGTGACTTCTATCACTCTTTTGAAAATATACAAGATGTATTTATCGAAGATAAATATAATTTTGCTTAGTATGTTTTCTGAGATGATAGCACACAATATGTATCAGAAAATAAGGCAATTATATGATAACTGTTTGTGAACTGTATTTGATTCTGCCAGATTTTATGAAAGATATATGTTTAACATATGTAAATGTTTATATTAGATCATATGGAAGATAATTTTCATATGCCTTTTAAAGAATTATGGAATTCCTGTTCTTCCTCAGGAGAGTGATTTCCAAAGTGTCTTAGATTTTTGCGTATGACTCCACTTCAAATCCTTTGTGATTTGCATCATGCTGTACCATTTGACCCAGCAATCCCATTACTGGGTATATATATAAATCATTCCATTATAAAGATACATGCACACATAAGTTCACTGAAGCACTATTCATAATAGCAAAGACATGAGATTGACCCAAATGCCCATCAATGATAGACTGGATAAAGAAAGTGTGGTACATACACACCATGGAATATTATGCAGCCATAAAAAGGAATGAGATCATGTCCTTTGCAGGGACATGTATAGAGCTGGAAGCCATTATCCTTAGCAAACTAACACAGGAACAGAAAACTCCCTATGTTCTTAATTATAAGTAGGAGCTAAACAATGAAAACACATGGACACAGAGAGGAGAACAACATACACTGAGGCCTGTCAGAGGGGCCAGGGAAAGGAGAACTTCAGTATAAATAGTTGATGCATGCGGTGCTTAATACCTAGATGATGGGTTGATAGGTGCAGCAAACCACCATGGCACGTGTTATCTATGTAACAAAACTGCATGTCCTGCACATGTATTCCAGAACTTTAACTTTTTTTTTTAAGTGCATAATATTCCCAAATAACTGAAGTTATTTGTCTTCTGTTAATTCACAGAGAAAATAGTGGCATAGATGGATGCATAGATGGATGAATAGATGGATAGATAAATAGATAGATAGATAGTTAATACATATAAAATAATATCACCTAAATATAGAATTAAGACTTCAAAAATTATAGTAAATGGAGACACAATTAGACTTTAAATAGATGAGAGTTATGTTCAGAACTATAACACTTAGCAGTCCGTAAGAACATTTTACATTGTGTATCTTTATTGGTTCCCACAATTATGTGAAAAAAGGCCAAACTATATACATTATACAGAAGAGAAACCAGGTACCAACATTAACAACCTTGCTGAGTTGCAGGCCATGGTTACGTCAGAGTCAGGAACTGATTTCTGTGGAATGGCTCCAAGTCCAGGTGTTATCCTACTAGACTGTGTTTCATGAGACAAGTAGAATTCTTCCCTATGGTCTACTTTTCCTTAAAGTCCTTTCAATTTCAGAATGAGACACTCTTGGGCAAATCATGAAGCATTTAAGAAAGTAAGAAATTATTGATAATAATCACACATTTCTTTAAAAATGCAGAGTAATAATAATTTTATTCTCTCCCTATTTTGCAAACTTACCCTCAGCAGAGATTTCAAACTTGGATGATGCTCAGAATCAGCTTCAGGGCTTTTGGAAGATAGTGATTTCTACACCCCAGACTTACATATTGCCCAGGAATCTCTGTTTTTGTAAAGGTCCATAGCTGATTCTGATGCTGAGCTAGGTTTGAGAACTGCTGCTTTAGAAAAATATGTTAGAGTAATTTTGGTGGAAAACCTATTAGAAAAATCAAACAGAAGACAGTACATAATGTATTTACATACCATAGTCCACAGTTCTGAAGAAAGTGCAGGTTTTGTATAGCCAGAGTTTATATCAATCAGGGAATCTTCTTTTTTTAAGAAAAAGAAAACATAATTATGAAGATGAAATTAGTTTTTTAAAAAAGAATATTTACTAAGAGTGAGAAAAGTAATCACAACAAATTATATATTTTAAAGAAGCTTAAACCTACCGCAAACATTATTAATTGCCTAACGCAACACTGTGCTTCACAATATCCTAGAAATTGCTCCACATTATTCAACAAACAACTTCCTTATTCTATTAAAGGAAATAATGTGCATTGTGTAGATCTACCATAGTTTATTCAACTACTCTCTTATAAATGGGCATTTACATTATTTCTAGTGTGTTTCGATGACAATGAATGATTTTGTGTGTGTGTGTTTGCGTGTGTGTGTATCTTCATAGTATTGGATGTGCAACTTCAGAAAAAAATCCTAAAAGTGGGATCATTGGGTCATAATGTAAATATATGTAATTGTTTGGATATTACCAAATTTTATCCCCTAAGGTTTGCACCAATTTTCTTTCCCACCAGCAATATATGAGGGTGCTTGTGTTTCCACAGCCTAGCAAGAGTATTGTTATTCTTTTTAATTTTTACTGATCTGGTGGGTGAGAGTTGGCATCTTAGTTTTGTTTTAATTTGCATTTCTCTTTTCTCATATCCTGGATGAGGTTGAACATCTATTCATATGCTTAAAGATTATTTTTATATCTGTCTTGTGAATTGTTATCTTTTAAATAAAGAACTGAAATATTCCAGGGTTTTCCTCCCAGCTGTGATAAATATACTGCAAAATTCTATATGCTGATTTCTACCTCCATAAAATATATTTCACAGTTATTGTAAAGACAGCAATTATATAATTGAACTGTGAATAATGGCTCATTGTTTGTTATTGAATGATACATCTTAAAGGTATATATCTTAACTTCCACAATTCATAGCGAGCCCTAGAGGAGGAAAATAAATGAGCCAATTCCATCAATAGGCATTGGCAATTGTAGTGACATTTATTACAATATTTCTTACATTGCTGTATGTGTTTGGCCATTCTAGTATCACTGTTTGAAATAATTTTTACAAAATCTAGAAATGTTCCACTATTTCATATCATTTTGTGTTAAAAGGGGCACAAAAATATGCCTCAAAACATCATTTCAGTGTTCTATATCAGCATTTACTTGTTTTTATTTAGAACTATTGTTTGCTATTTATTCAAATATTTCCATTCTAGTAGTTGCACAAATACTTATGTGCAAATGATGTTTCATGCTTTTGTGGTGTGTGTGTGTGTGTTTGTATTATCAACAACCTAAATGTTTTCAGTCACAAATATTACATTGTTCCAAACCTACCTGAGAAGATTTGTTGAGAAGCAGGTAAGAATAATAGTAAAATATTTTGTCTGTGGAATTAGAATAGAAAGGGCAATTTTATTCTATTTTAAACTTTTATTTTAAGTTCAGGGGTACAAGTGCAGGTTTGTTACATAGGTAGCTTGTGTCATGGGGGTTTGTTGTACAGATTATTTCATCACCCAGGTATTAAGCCTAGTACCCAATAGTTATTTTTCCTGATCCTCTCCGTCCTCCCACCCTTCACCCTTCAAAAGGCCCCAGTGTGTGTTGTTCCCCTCTATATATGTTCTCATCATGTAGCTCCCACTTCCAATTGAGAATATGCAGTATTTGCTTCTCTGTTTCTGTGTTAGTTTGCTAAGGATAATAACCTCTAGCTCCATCCATGTACAGAAATACCATTTGACCCAGCAATCCCATTACTGGTTACATACCCAAAGGGATATGAATAATTCTATTATAAAAACACATGTATGCATATGTTTGTTGCAGCACTATTCACAATAGCAAAGACATGGAATCAAGCTAAATGCCCATCGATGATAGACTGGATAAAGAGAATGTGGCACATATACACCATGGAATACTATGCTCTCATGGTATTAGTATGCAGCCAGAAGAATGAGTATCTTGTTCTTCTTCAAAAAAAGAATGAGAAAGGGCATTTTCATAGTTTTTTTTTCCATTTGAAGAAACTGTAGTGTCAAACAAAATTTTCTGCAACGTTCATCCAATAGAAAATCAAAATAAATGATTTGAATCATGTTGTGTTTTTCTAGAAAATGTTCATATTGTCAGAATGATGCAATGGCTATTTTCTAGGATAATATTCTAAAAAACATAGTAAGTCTCCCAAGTTTTTTTAAAATAAAATTTTCTGATTTCATGAATGCAGTTTGTCCTAATGGGCAGGCCATTGTTGTATTTGTTGCTTCTGAGTTGGGAAATTGATATGAATAATTTTTTTTTTATTCCCACTGTTTTGCTCATCAATCAAAGTCTTCATTTAGTAAAGAAATTACATGATCAATTCAAGTTTTGTATTTGATGAAAACAATATTATTTCTCACTGTTATTATTTTGATCCTTATTTTTTATTAAAAAAGATTTTCTAATATTTTGCTTTAAAAATGTCATATAATTTATGTTCACCAGAAGCCTCTTAAATTTATTGTTTTCAGTTTTTAAACAGTTAAGCGGATAATTTCTTTGGGGTTTTAAATATTTTCTTTTCAGTTTTTTCTTTTTCTCAGCTCAAAGGTATTTTCTATTCCAATTATGATTTGATGTATTAATTCACATTGATCTCAAAGATTAGAAAATAGTAATATGGTTTCATTCAAAGTATGCAGAATGTGAATATATATTCTTCAATATGCAAATTAAAGCAAATGCAAGAAGTTGAAAATGTAAAAGAAGTTTCATGTTATCAAAATTGTTCTTTCAAAAATATTTCAAATTTCCATTAAAGTAAAATAAAATTCGTATTTAATATAGGTTAGAATTTTCAAAATTTAACCTTATAAAATATTTTTATAAAACTCTTTGCAATTCTATTTGCCAATATAAAGAATTAGTAACCTGTTTTTATATACATACATATTCACAAATTTATAAAAATATAAATTATTTAATATTGTAAAATATTTCAACATTTCTCAGACACTATATGTACCTGTTGCAAATACCATGATGATTTGATGGCAACTCCAGAAACGTGATTTAGAACACCATGAGAAACTGATAAATGGACACTTGGCACTACTTGGAAACTATTTCATATTCTACCAGAATCTATTTTATTCACATTATCTAAGAGGAAGAATGAATTGTTATTGTCTTTTACCTAAGTGCTGCCACCACTTAACTCTTCCTGGTATTCCCTAGCAGGATCTGTTCCCTACCTCTGCCTCACAGCAAACATTCATGGAATTTAAGCCCATTTGCTTTTTGTTTTGAGGCCAAGGTGAAGAGCCCTAGAGAAGCACTCTCGGGCCGAGCAGTGTTACGGGAGCAGATCTTCAGCCTTAGTACTACAGGTTAGTACATTTCTGTTGTAGGTTGCAGTGCTCCCTAATGTGTGGGGCCTTGAGAAGGGCCCCTCTCACCTGGATCAAAGCCTCATCTTGAAGTATAAATGTAAAAGAATATTAACAGCATTATTTTGACTCCACATACTTTGTTAATACCATATGTTTATCACAGTGAGTCTTGAATAATTGTTCTTCCCATTTTACCCAAGCCCCCTTTAATGTAACAGCAGGATTAGTCCCATCTGGCCATCTTTGTTCACTAGATTATATTCCTGTAGCAAATGTGAGTATATTTGCTTCGGATATTGGGAGAAATAAATCATATTCAATAATCAACGTCTCTTTTTTTCTGACAATTAACACAGTAGTTTGGAAACAAATACTTTGTGGTATATTTTATTAGCTAATCTGAGCTACTTTCATGTCCTTGATCTAAAGGCAACTTATTTTGCTTAGGAATAAAAACAAAGAGTGTATTGATATTTTCTCTCTTTCAAAATTCCCTGAGCCTTTATATAAAAGCTGAACCACTTTATTCTTCTAAAGAACTCTGAAAAGAGAAAAATTAAAAAATTAAAATGCCTTTTTTACTTGAGATATATTCAGGTCAACAACCTGAAAGGCAAGATTAAAGGCAGTTCATTATTTCTTAGAGCCTTTACACAGTGCAGTCATTGATTTGGGTTCAAACACCTGGCTGGGACTTATGTCTTTCAAATCTTTCTCTTCTATCTGGAACTTCTAATTAAACAGTTTCCACTTTTGGTGATATTTATAAATTAGTCACTGCTTAAAAGGATTGATTGATGTTGATTGGGAATCAAATCTCCAAGAGATCTGCCATTTCTATCTTTTTACACACTGCAGACTCACTGGGTGGCTCAGCCACCGATACATATAATTATTTTAAGTTTATAATATTATTCCTAATTTGAAAAAGTTAAGAATTACTCAGAATCCAATGTGCACTGAAAATCGGTATTCATGTGCCCAGACTCCTGCTGGATTGAGAGCTGGGGGCTGAGACAGAAATGGAACCTGGAGTTAATATTACTGTCACGGTAGTAGAACAAGCAGAGCTAGTCCTCTCAACTGAAGCAGACAGGCAGGTAATAACTATTGGTTCTGCTGCTCCAGAGGCCAGCAGACTGATCCTAACCTGGAATGAATCTTTGTGGGATCCCCTGTGGTCCCCGAAGTTCAGGGGAAGTTTCCTTATTCTAAAAGATTGCAGAAATTATTTCATGGTACTGTGCCTGTCATTGACTTGAGCTGTCACAAAGCTAAGAGTCTATGACCAATTGCCGCTATAGCAATCGTTGGCAGCAACCCCTCTGAATTCCCTCCAAAAGTTGATTGCCCACAATGCAAGCCAAAGAAGAATGAATGAGGCAACCAATGTACCTGAGGTATACTTTAGGAGGCAGCATGAAGAAATTAAAAGGGCAGTGAATTTAGATTTGGAAGACTTTATTTCAATCCTGTCTCTGCACTTAGCTATAAGATCAGAGTAAGTCGCTCGACCATTATGAGTCTCAGTTTTCCTCATCTGTAAGATGGGAACAAGAATAGCTATTGACTTACCTATCATGAAATGAAGAATGCTTTATAGTTCCCAGAAACAAAATTTGTAACTTGAAAGAAACAGAGATACACAGAATGCTATATTGTTTCTCTTACCATATTTCAATGTAAATATTGTAATAATAGTAAATGTATCCCATTTTATATTATGGAACACATAATATAAAATTATTATGAGCCGTGTGAAAATGAGGTATGTAGAGTGATGAAAGGAAAATGAAAAATGGTCAATAAAATACTACAATTTGCACATAGACATAACATATAAATTCTGATGAGAAATAATTAAAATTAATAGTTAAAGAAATGAAGTTAAAATATAACTCTGTGGTCTTAGGTATAGTTCTTACTTTCAATTAATTCACTGGCATTCTGTTTCCTAAAAATATTTTTCACTTCACTGAGAATAATGCTGTGATAAAATATTAAATAATGATAACAGACACTCTGAGATCTTCCACTGTTTCCTGTGCTGGCAACTTCCAAATAAATAAAAGAACAAAAAGAAAAACAAAAACAAAAAGAATGCTTTATAAACCTTAAGTGATGAGGTTAAGTGTTTTTATTTTTCTCCTGGAAGTTATTTGAAGGCAGGAGTTGTGTTTTATTCAATGTGAAGTAGATTTTGTTGTTGTTGTTATAAGTAAACTTACTTTTGGCAATTCTAGTGTCTACTTGTTAAGTATACTCTCTTTTTGAGGCAATTGCACCTCTTTAGACTTACTCTTATACTGGCTCTTCCCATCTTTCAAAGTCTGCTTTGGAGAAATATACAACCCCAGCCTCTTATATCATGATCACGACACAGGCAGACACAGGCTGGAGATATAATGGAACTCTCTGCATAAGCCAACAGGGAAGAAAAGCCCTAAGGGAACCATGTTTGAAGAAGGTGCCGCAGCTCTGGGTTTTAGGCCAGGCCCTCAATGAGTATCCAATGATTAATGAGGGTAGCAAATTCAGCTTTAAAATTAGTATGCATTGAAGAAGGTTCTAGAATGTGAAACCCCGTTATAGCAGTAATAGCAACACGTTTCCAGGCAAATTATCAGTCTGAAGTGGAGAGATGGTTTGCTTTAAGATCTAGGCCATAAGCAACCAAAAGTTTTGTGTGTGATTGAGTTCAATTTGTAGTGTGCAAAGTAAACCAAAATTTATTTTGTTTTCAACTTAATGTTTGATACAGTTGTTTCTTTTCAACATGTTCTTGAGTTTCTAAATTATAAAATTTGTTGTTATTTTATTTGCTTTTAAAATATTCACAGTTACTCTATCAAATCTGTTTTCAAATTTAATCATCTTTTGGTCTTGAATTGTATGTTGTCTCAGTTAATATCTCCTCCCTATACCTTTTTTTTTCTAAGTTTGTTGATAAATATTTTATTCTTTCTTCTCTCTCTCTCTTTTTTTTTTTTTTTTGAGATGGAGTCTCGCTCTGTCCCCCAGGCTGGAGTGCAGTGGCGCAATCTTGGCTCACTACAATCTCCGCCTTCTGGGTTCAAGCGATTCTCCTGCCTCAGCCTCCCAAGTAGCTGGGATTACAGCCATGCACCACCATGCCCAGCTACTTTTTGTATTTTTAGTAGACATGGGGTTTCATCATGTTGGTCATGCTGGTCTCGAACTCCTGACCTCGTGATCAACCTGCCCTGGCCTCCCAAAGTGCTGGGATTACAGGAGTTAGCCATCGCGTCCAGCCTTCCTTTTTTCTCACTTTGATTTTTACATATTATTTTGTAAGAGACTTTGATTTGCTGGTTTGAGTTTGATTTTTTTTCCGGTGGGAAAAGTTCTATCTCTTATACAGGTGGTTCAGTCTACTCACAATTATTATTGTCTACCTGATATTTTGGTTAATTTGCTCATTTTTCTAAATGCTATATAATTTACACTCTTTCCTTATTACTTTCTTTTTATACATGAATTATATTTTGTATAGTTTTACTTTCTTCTGTGATTTTGACTTGCAAGTTTCATGTTTTATAATTCTGAAACAAGTCACCTTTAGGTATTACAGATATCCTATATTTCTGAAATCATCAAACTCAAGAATTAAATGATTCATTTAAAAATATTCCATAATTAAAATAAGAAATTTATTTTACTTTAATTCCTTCTTCCTCTCTCTCATTCCTCTCCTGATGGCCCCCTTGCTTCACTTTATAATATGTTTATGTGTTATAATTAGGTCTCAGATAATTATCATAGAACATCACTCTTGTATTACCTATCTTTTATTTTAAGAAATCCTTTGATATTTACTTTACACCATATATTAAAAATGTAACTAGATGTAGCTCTATGTTTAACATGCTTGAATGCTTATCACAGTCTTTTTGAACAGAAACATAGTCTCGCATTCTTATGTTGATCACCTTTCAGTGAGTTGAATACACCTTCAGTAATTTTTTTCAAGAAGAGTCAAGTGATCTATTTCCTCAGTCATTCTACATCTGAAAGTGTGTCTCTATTGACTTCATCTATGACGAAAAACTTAATAGCAAATGAAATTCTTTGCAAAGAGATTCCCTCCTTCAAATATGAGTATATATAACTTTATTTTCTTCTATATTTATTGTGCAAAGGAAAAATTGGAAGCTTTGTTCCTTTTTGTGTTTTAAAAATAATAGACAATTTTTAAAATATAACTTTTAACTTACTCAACAAGCATTTATTGAATGACTAGTGTAAGCCTTGGGCCAAGCTCTAATCTTGTCACTGGGGGCATGGTTGGAAAAAAACATACAAACACTTCAGTCCTCATGAGATTACATTTTTTTTCTCTTAAATGCTTATATGATTTTAAATTTGATTATTATATTTATTTTTTTCTTGAATATGACTTGTTTGAGCTATTCGTTCATAAATTTTGCCTGGGGTAAGGTGGAGGTAGTTTGCTTAAAATGACAAAAGCAAATGTATTTTCAGCTTTGATCTGTGCTTTCTACTTATGCCTAAATTTTTCAAACTTTCTCCATGAGAGAACCTGTGATCCTTAGCTGTGTCTTTATTTTATATATCAGCTTGACTGTGAAAATTTGTATAAACCGTAAGGTTTTCATTTGTTTCTGCATTCTTAGAGGGCTCTGAAAATTACTTTATAAAGCCCACTAGAGTTCTGAATATTAATTTTACTAGTCAATATTTTATTTTCAGGTTTTATTTTTGCTGTTGTAGTTCATGTCATTACAATTGTTCATTCCCACGTTGAGTGCTCTGTGTACCTCTTCCTATTATTTTTTGTCTGCTGATTCGTTTTTGTCTCTTCAGTCATTTTTGTCCCTTTGCAGTTTGATATTGAACTAAAATATAAGTACAGAAAAGTGTATTTATCAAAATATACATTCTGATCAATTTTTACATTCTGCCCACACTTGTGTAATCAGCTCTGAAATCAACACTCAGAACATCACCATCTTTCAGAAACACCCTTTATGTTCCTTTCCAATCACTGCTCCCCTCAAAAGTTACCTTATTGTTTTACATATCATAATATTTTCCATATCTTTTTTTTAAATATAGGTGCCATGTCTATCATATCCTGGGGAGCATACAGAGTATTTTTCTTGAATTTTCTCCAGGGTCCTGCCGTATCTTATCTTTAGAGTTATGCTCTTTTACTAAATTTTCATGATTCTTCCTTTCTTTCTTTCATTGGTAATTTATCATAGCCTCAGCTCCCACCCTGCCTCTTTTTCAGAAAGTGAGGCAACAATCATCTTCAGTCAGTTTGCTCAGATAGGTTAGGCAGATTTCCTGTGGTTCTCATAAGCACCTCCTACCTGAATCCATTTCTCGGGTCTTTAGCTGATTATCTAAAGATTTTAACTGTTCATCTATTGTTATCTTGCTCTGCAGTGGCGAGATTTTTCACTACTTCTGCTGTCTCTTTCTGTGATGTTATATACCAATTAAAGACTTAAAAAAATAAAAAAAAATTTATTTGCACCCTGCTATAGGTCAGTTTTTAAAATCCTACCTGCTATGGTTTGCTTGTTGAAGCCATATCCACTGAGGTATATTCTGTCTGCATTTTCTATATCACTCAGCTTTCAGATCCACTCCATCAACTTGCAGTCTTGACATGGATGTAGAAGGATGGGAATACTGCAATAATAGTACCTTGGTCACCTCCAAATGTGATATTCACAAAGTAGTGAGAAGCTTGGCTGACTTACAATCATCTAGCTTCTTTCTACTTATGTGTGGTCCTTCCACAAGAAATATCAGCATTCACCTGTAGTTTCTTTGAACTCTCAGGCCTCATCTCAGATCTGCTGATCAGAATCTTTTCACATTTTCACAAGATGTCAGAAATGCAGATTCTTATCAAATTAGTGTGATTCCTATGTACATTAATCTGATAAGGACTGACCTGGGAAGCTTTTGAAAAATCATTGATCCCGGGCCTTGTACTAAGTTTTTTTTTTTTTTTTTTTTTTTTTTTTTGAGTTAAGCTACATATTACTGTTGGATTGCTACTGTAACAAATTACCACACACTTAATGGCTTAAAACTATACAAATTTATTATATTATATCTCTGTCGGTCAGAAGTCCAGAAGTCCAGTGGACTCAGCTGGTTTCTCTGCTCATTCTCAAGATCCATATGAAGTTGTTGGCAGGGCTGTGTTCTTTTCTGGAGGCTGTCGGAGACAATCTGCTCCCAAGCTCATTCGGGTTGTTGGTGGAATTCGTTTTCGTGCAACTGTAGAAGGGAGGTCCCTGTTTCTTTGCTGGCTGTGGCTGAGAATCATATTCAACTTCTGAGGCCTCCTTGGATCATGGCGCCTGGTCTCCAAAGCCAGCAATGATGGATTGAGTTCTTCCAGTGCTTCAGGTTTCTTTGACCTCCATTTCTGCCCTACTTCTCCTGTCTTTTCTTCTGCCATATTATCTTTGAGTCTTCTGCTTTTCAGGGCCCATGTAATTACACTGGCACACCTGGATAATTCAGGATAATCTCCCTGCTTTTAAATTAGTTGATTAGTAACAGTAACTATCCTTAATTGTATCTACAAAATCCTTTCACAGTATTATGTAGATTAATGTTTGATCAGATGACCAAGCATGGCAATGTTGTGGAGGGGGAGGCATTTTTAGATTATTCTATCTACCTCAAGTCAGCCCCATGGGCTTCCAATTTGTAGCCAGGATGGAGAGCCACTAGGAAAGACCTTGGAATTTTTATCTAGGAAGAGAGAAATGGGTGTTTTTTCTAACTTCTTTCAGGAATAAGGGAATGCTCTGTTTTTAGGAAGTTTAAAAAAAAAAAAGAAAAATAGGCACTATTTTTTTTTTTCTCCATTGACATTTGCCTTATTCTTGGAAAGAATGCCTCTGGTGGTTGCCTGTAGGTGTCTGCATCTGGATACCATCACAGACTGTGTGTGGGTGTGTGCCTAGACTGAATCAGGCAAAGGCAGTTATCATGCTAGCCTGGTACCAAATTAAGCCAGAAACCTCCACACCTTATTGAGGCAAAGACTTTACTACTTTAATTTTGATTTTTTATTTTTCAACCAGGAAAATTCAGGCTTGAAGAGATTAAAGGCTCTTGCAGAGCATATATATATATAATGAAAGAAGCCACTTGGTCTGCTTAAAAAAAAAATCCCTTAACATTTACCTTCTGGGGAAAGGAGCTGTATTTTGTGCAATCCACTTTTATTTCTTTTGAATTTCAAATACATTATTATAACTTGAGGGGCAAAATACATATTCCAGTTTAAAATATACACTTTTAACAGAGCTGGTTAAATTTCTGCGATGTTAAGGGATGTTTGAGGAGTGGTGAAGTCTTATGAGCATTTTGTAGAGTCTTTATTAACAAAAGAGGGAAAATTTAGGTTTGAATCCACCACAAAAGTTCAGAGTACCCAGATTTGGGGTTTCATAATTTAGAATCAGTACTGAGCTACTTTCATTCTCCAAATCCCAGAGACAGAATTTCCAGAGAACCATGTGCATTTTTGCCTTTTAAGACCTCTGAAAGAACAGTGAAGCCACAGGGTCCCCTTTTTCACTGGTAAGTCCACTGGTAATGGCTTCGTTTTAGTTGAGCTTTAAATTGGCATATTTAATGAGCACTAATTCTTGAGGACCAGTGGTAACAGGGAAAGGGGAAATTTAAGACACTTAGAATCCCTTGATAATCATTTTAGCCATAGAAAAAATTTAATCTGTTTCTTCCATTCCTGGTTCTTCAAACCAGTCCTTTTCAGGCATGTCCAACCTGCTATAACACAAATGCTAGATCACGAGTTTGGAATAACTCAGAAGTTTCTTTTGATTCTTTTATTTCTGATTTATTTTGTTTTACTCTTGTCTCTATTGTCCTGAATGTTGACTTCATAATTTATTCTTGGGTTTCAGCCTCTTGTCTCACAAAGTTAACTGATCTTTTTGACTTGCTGTATTGTCACCTTGGACCTTGGCAGTATTGCAGTTTTACTTATTTATTCCATTGGCTTTAGTGTCTCTTATTTCTTGGTGTGGATGCCAGACTCTGCTTGTTATACAACGGAACATCCCATACTGGTGACCTGACTTGGAGAGTTTTAGCCATTCTTACAATAGTAAAAGTAAGAAGATATTCAGTCATTGCTGAGCAGTGAGTTGAATTAATAAAAGGGAACTAAGTTTTATCACTTGTCTCTACTCAGTACTCCTTCACTATTCCACTAACAACACTCAAAATGTAGTGTGTAAGAATAAATGATTTAGAAAAAAACTGCATGGATAATAACCATGTAGTATTATTGGCTGTATTCTATTTTACGAAGGTATAGTCTATCCTAACATTAACACTAATTCCTAAAATCAGGCTTTTAGAACAAGAAGAATTTTAGTGATTCAGTGAACTAGTCTAGTATTTGGTTCATGAGGGTTCCTTGAGATCCCAAACTCCTCAAGAGGCTACCACAGGAAGTTGGGGTAGGAGAAAGACAGATGAGTAAAGATGGAGTGAGCTGGAAGAAGTGGAAGAACACTCACCCTGTTTAAGCAGCAGAATCTCAGCCATTACTTGTTTTGCTTATGTTAAGTTCCGAGAAAGATTTTGTTTGAACAAAAATGACTGTGATTTTTAAAATATTGACAACCATGGATCTGGTTCAATTCATCATTCTTCACTTGAGAAAATAGAGGCTCAAAGAGATTAAGTGGATAAGATTACAAGAAAGCAAAAGTCACACAGTTACCGTCAAAGCTCTAACCAGATTGCAGGACTCTAGGCCCCCATGCTAGTACTCTTCCCATTGACCCACAGGCTGCCTTCCGTGGAATGCTTTCCATAACAATGAAATAACAGCGGTCATAACCCTTATACTGCTCTGGGTAACCAATAAATAATGATACATGGATTTCATATTTACAAATTGTTAAAAAAATTCTAATTTCATATTAATATCCCAAGGCTAGAGTACTTTTATTGATTCTTAGAAATTAACATTTCACAGTTTTTCATTCCATAAACATTTTGGTGGAAGATGAAGACAATGCCAAGATGAAGGACATGTGTTTCCAGGTCTTTAAAAGTTCATTATTTTATGATAGAATCTATTTCAGAGAGAAAAATAATCACAGAACCCTGGAATTACAGACACTCAAGATTGAAGGGCAGTTCAAAACAACTCGTTTTAATATGATTTGATACAATTTAAACATATTTTTCATGAATGAATGAATGCTGTTAACATGTAATATTTTAATTATATTATCTCAGGATTGAAGGCAATTTTTATATTAATACTTGCCTAAAACAACCATAAATATGAAATTATAAAAATGAAATTGTACATGTATTAGGGAGTAAATGCTATGACTTTATACACTTCCATTATTGGAAGTTATGCATTTTTTTTTCTTTTTCTCTATTTTGAAAAAATTGTAGAAAATAGGATATGATTATCTCTAAACTGCATTTCGTATTTCCAAATATATGAGGGTCCAATCTTGGGTCAGTTGCTATCAGTAGTTAATCTATGCAGTTAATTCCTAAGTAGAGCAAACTCACTTTGTAAACGTTGTGTATATATTCATATATGCTATCATAAGTATTTCTATTACACTAATTCACTTATTTATTCACAAAAATTTACTCAAATCTTGCTATGTTCCAGGCACTGTGCTAGGCACTAGATTCCTTCCCCTCAAGGAACTTGTAGCTTAGTAGGAGGTGCTTCTGTTTTCTTCTCCAGATAAAAATAGCAAATTGTGCATTGGAAGAAAGATGGTCTCAACCAATAATTAATGTAGAAATGCATAATTTAAAAATGCTTTCAGTATAAAGCAAACATATTATTCCAGGATAAAATAAACCATGGATGCCTTTTGAATTAGAGGAGAAAACAGTCTTTTGCTATAAAAACATATAGGGATAAACCCTATGAACTAATATAAAAGCTATAAAGATCCAATGAAAAAAATAGCTATTATTTAAAATGAAATTATGTGTTGGATAGATTTACCAGCCAGTAAAGTAAAAGTAGGAGCAACAGAATCTCTGTAACTCCAAATCAATATATTTCCCTTCTTAGTGAAAGTGGCAAAGGGGGTATCATCAGCTCATTTGCAAACTTATACATAGTAATTTTGGTTTTGATACTTGCTCTTTCTCACCTCCCTAATACAGCATCATCTAGATTGTGTCAAAGTAATCATGCACAGGAGACCACTTTTGAAGGAGTCATGGGGCTTCTCAGGAAGGGATTCAAGCTGATCGAAGGAGGGAAAGTGATGCATTGATTGGTTTCATAATGACATTCATATATCTAGTGACCTTCTATCATGCAATTTGATTTCTTTTTTTTTAAATGCAATTCTTTAGGTGAGTATGAAGCGAAAAAAGAAATCAGGTATTATCAAGGAGGGTTTTCAACATGGTATCACTTGGCCAGAGATTTAGGTCATGACAGTGGAAATAACTTTGAGCCTTGGTGCACTGTGCTGCTCTTAGACACAGTTAATGTGTAGATGTGTCCGCAGCTGGCAGACAGCAAGGTCTATAGTTCAGATTGTTTCAAGAAGTCATAATGAATCCACAAGAGCCTTGTTCTTTATGACAGAAATGTCAGCTCCTAGAAAGTCTCTTAAACTGTAAAGGATACTTCATTACATAGAAGAACTGACTTAATATACTTTGCAAATAACTTCATAACATTCAAATTTGAGAATCATTTTCACTCTTTTATTCACAGTACATAGGGAAATTAGCTGAAATATTTATCTTTGCTCCTCTCTAAGTTTTATAGCACTAGTCTAAAACTAATTAAACTCTGGCAATTAAATTCTGCATGCATGCCTCTTTTTTTTCCCTCAAGGAGTGTTGCTTGTAATGCAACTTCCTTCCTTTAGCAGAGAATGGCCTTTTTAATTTAAAGGATCTCAATTTAGCCTTTCTAAATGCCAGATGTATTCACTTTTTTATGTGTATCTGACAGGTATTTCAGAAAAGAGAAAAGAGAGGGAACCAATCACCAAAACCAGTAGGTATTCTAATGAAGCATGATCCACAAAGTAGGTAGAAAGATTTCCTGCTATTTCAGGCCACTAGGCAAGTAGGAGACCTCTCAGAGATGTCCCTCAAACCTGCTTGCTACCTGAGAAGGTGAGGTATGCTATGGGGCAAGTTCAAGTTTATATTAACTCATAAATTCAGGGCAAGTATGTTTCCCTTTTCTCCTGAAGAAGAGTCTCAAAATATGTATGTCTGCATCACTTGTTCCCCTTGGAATCTTCCTTTTGGAATTACTTGATCTATTGTTGGCTTCTTGTTTTGTATGATATATAAATTTTGGGCTACTCCCCAAAAGAGGGGATCTTATTGCATTAGGAAGGCTCAGCTGTGTGTTCATTAGGTGAACTCTGCTCTAAGCCCAAAGGGAAAATTCTTTCTTTCCTTTGATGCTTTCCCCTACAGGGGATTACTTTTGGCCATCCCATTGGCAAGATCTTGAGGGCCAAAATTAAGATGTGGATCTGCCATAAAGTGTTTAAGAAAGTTTTGGGGTTTTTTTTCCTTTTATTCTAGGTTTTAGACTAAAGGCCTAATATTTTCACTGTGGCTTGCAAGTGATTTGACCCATCTCACCAGAGCTGGGAAATTTACAGAAAGGTTTGTGGCCACAGCAACACAAGAGAACGATATTTTGTAGTAGTATGTCTGATATTCAGATTTCCCTTGAAAATCTGGTAGTAGAAAGACACTTACTAAATATTAGAGACATTGAATCCTGGCCACCATTAACTCTTTCTTCAGAAACTTGACCAATATGCATTTTCTCCATTTCAAAATAAATTGAAACAATGAAAAAGCATGTTACCATAAACTACACAAAACAAATGCTTGGTTGATCTTAGGGTCAGTTTGTACCAGTGAGGTAAGACTGTTTGGTTATGAGCATGCATACATGCAGGAATTAGCACTGAGATTTGTAATAAAATGTATGAGAAAGAGAAGACACTGGCTGTACATTCTATACATTTATAACCTACTCATATGCACAGCTGGATATAAGAATAGAGAAAGGCTGAGAAGCCAAAGCTAGAAACATCGTCAAGTTTAAACAATGACACATTTTAATTTATCCCTTTACTCAATCAAATATTTGTGTGCATTTTACATCAGGACAACGCATTGATCTTGTAAACAATGCAAAGATAAATCAGACATGATTCAAGGAGTCACTTGTTTAAAAAGGGAATTAAATATTTATACAAATAACAAAACTAGTATTTTAATTTTCAAAAAGGGAGAAATGACTTCTATCTCCCTGTGTTGGGTGGAGAGCTTTGCAATGCTTTGTAAAGAAGGGACTTGAAGTAGGTCCTAAAAGCAAATAGAAAAGGGGCACTTAATTAAAGAGAGCATATGTGAAACCTGTTTGTAAATGAAGAGAAAATTTTTGGAGTTTAGGAAGTTCTGTTTTGTTGTGCATGGTAAACAGAATTCTAAACTGGGCACCAAGATTTTTGCTTTCTAGGGTTCATACACTATGCAATCCTATCCCTTGAGTATGGGTGGAGGCTTAGCAAATATGATGGATGCCATTCTTTGATTGTTTTATATTATATGGAGAGGGTGAAGGGATTTTTGCAGGCATAATTGAGGTCCCTGATTAGTTCACTTCACGTTAATCAAAAGAGAGATTATGCTGGGTGGGTCTTACCTAATCAGGTGAGTCCTTTAAAAGTGGGTCTAACAATCAGAAACTCAGAGCAGTATAAAATCTTTCTTCCTGACCTAAAAAAAGCAAATCGCCATAAATATTTCAACTGTGGGGAAATATCTCTGCCAATATACATGTGGGTTCAAAAGATGACTCTGAATCTTGGATGAGCTGCAACTCTGACCAGAGACCCTGAAGAGAAAACTCAACTAAATTGTGTCCAGACTCTTGACCCACAGAAACTGTGAGATAATAAATAGGTGGTGTTGGAAGCTTCTAAGCATGTATTAAATTGTTACACAGCAACAACAACAACAACAACAAAATACGCTCAAATATAGATTATATCATGGCCTTTAAACTGAAATACATGTGCTCTTCCTGTAGACAGAGGCTTTCCAAGGGTTAACAGCCACAGATTTAATGGAATCACTTGTCAGATCCCCAACTCTTATGTCTTTCCTGAAACTGATCTGAAAATGTGTTGGTTCTCCTTTCTTACCTTCTCTTGAGCAATCACTCTTCTTCCATTTTGACAAGAAAGGTCACCTCTCTCTCATTCTGATTTACTGGTATACTGCCCTGGGGTAAAAATACTCTGTGATACCAAGCAGAAAACAAAAATGTTTGAAATAACCGAGGTCTGCAAAGCCTCCTGTAATCAAGGTATCTTCAGTCTGTGGCTGGGCTCCATATCTTCTTCCCATCTTATACATATTTGGGTTGATGCAAAGCTTGGCATTAGAAGCAGGTTATTATGACTTGGATGAAGATGACAGAAATTCATAAATGTTGTGGAATTGGCCAACAGAGTTAGTGATGACACATTTTGTTTAATAAGCAAGCTTCTTTCATCTTAAATGTTGTTAAATACTGCATTTCTCCTGAGGATTGGTTCTGATGGTAAGAAGTACTGAAGGTTATGACATCTTATTTTATCTAGACAAAAAAGTCATGACAGTGCTCAATATAATATGTTTCTCTACTTTTGAGTTAGAATAATTAAGATTTGTAAAAAGAATGCTGGTAAATATCAATCTCTTTAAAGTGCTTTCTTCACACTTTTGACAATCTGTCTTGAGAACTTGGGGAATGATTTCAGACACCTGTGTTTCTCTCTGCATCCCAGGGACATATTTTGCATGATTTCGAAAAAAGGAAGAATTAACTAAAACTTTACTTCCAATAGCTTATTATATATTTGAGTAAAAGAAACACATATGAGAGGCAATTTAGCCTTTTCTACTTCACTGAAAAGTTATTCAGACTTCTAGAAGATTATTGCCATTTACTTTTGCCAAAAAATTTTCAGATTATTGGCTACTTTAATATTTAAGCTTTGTCTGTGACCACAGGGAAAAATACATCTAGATAGATAGTTGTTTCAGAAACATATGAAATGATCAATAAAAAACTTTCAAGTAGAAAACTACATTAAGATAAAATTCTGAGGGAGAATAATGAAAACATGAGTTTCAAGGAGAAAAATAAGTTATGTAAAAATTCTGACTGTTAAGATAATGTTTAAGAACATTTAAAATAAGTTATAGTGGTTAGCAAACTACTATACTATTTAAATTTTATTGGGTACTTATAAAGTCATATAAAAATAATATGGTAAATTATTATAATGTTTATTAAAGACATAAATATTTAGAATTACATTTTTGTAACTTTTTAAACCCATAATAAAATTTGTTCAATACTAACTTAAAAATGGATGAGGTTATACATGGTTTTAAAACATTCTTTTAGTAGAGTTGTGAACAAAAATTTCAAGATCAAAAGGTGAGAGGCAATGTTCGAAAGGCAATTTAGTGCTTAATTTAATCCACTGGGATAAAGTGCATCGATTTTATTTCATAAGCAATAGGAAGCCAGTGACAGTTTGGGAAGCACAATGATATCCTTTTGTGTAGGATGCCTTGAGTGAGTTCCTCATAGATGCCATACACTCTGCAAAGCTCTGTGGTCAGAGTTGTGTACTTCAGGAGAGTCTGGGTGATAAATAAATCAAACTTCATATTGTCAGCAAAAATTTCAGCATTGAATTAATTTGGAAAAATAACTTTCTGAATTATTTTTTGCTGACCATATGTTTGATTACCCCTATGGATGCACCCAACCCTTCAGAACAATACGGAGAACAATATCAAGAGCTGTGACTATCCCAGGCTAACTTACCCAGGGGGCCAGAGGTGGAAGTGAACACCCGTTTCCCCCAGTCCTTAATTCCTGGGCAACCAACTGGGTGAGTAGAATATACCAGACATGTTAGCTAAACAACTTCACAATTTATTTCCTATGCCATTTTGACCACTATCAGTGGAAGAAGCAGGAGGTCAGCAGTAACCAGAGCTGAACTCTCCCCTCAACTCTTTTATACATACATCAAATTCTTACCTTTCATGATGTCATTCCCTGTGGCACAGATCCCTTCTATACCTTTCCTCCGACCTTTCATGAAGAAGTTTATGAAGCCAAGTATTTTATTGCCTCTAATTCATTGTTTCTATTTGCATATGCTTTTTCTCATTATAATATCACAAACATGCTATCATTATAATGGATAAGGATCCCTATTGTCAATAGGAGGGTAACATGGGCATTTCATGCTCAGTCAGGCTTTCCCTTTATTACATAAAATCTATTTGCTTAGAGCATCCCACTTTTGCAAATGCAAATGTTCTATGGTGTAACCTTCCTTATCCTACCTCTCCAATAGATTGTATTAACTTTACAGATAATCCAGAATTCATTCTTTCAAAAATTTTATGCTTGCTAAATTCCTCCACATCTTATCAAGTAGTGAATTCAGCCTCTGAATAATGATGCTATCTTAGCATTTTTCCAACTTTACAAAGGAGATTACTATAGTGGCATTCAACTTATTTATTAGAATATGGTCTACATACCCTATTGCTTAATGTAGAGCTATAATGGTAAATGGAAAGAGAGAAGTTGGAAGGGGCTGTTGGTAAAAGCAGGTAGTAGACACTGAGTTTTTCCATGAGAAGGAAATAAATGAGTCCAGTTGCCTTGCATGATTTTAAAAGGTATGTTTTTACTCCCTGTGAACCTAGAACAGAAGTATGCATTTAGAAGTTGAAAAAATAAGCTGAGACCCTTTAAAGAAAAAAAATTACTTTAGTGTGATTAAAACATGACTGACTTCAAATTTGTGCAAAAGAGTTGTTTCTACTTACGTAGGTCAGGGCTATTTCTACGTTGGTTGCTTTATTAGTGAACAGATTGGTTCTTCTCTGGCAGGTCCTCATTCGTCTCTTAATTTAATGTCAGTCTAATCAAACATTGGTACCTATCTATAAAAAGCCTTCAAGGAAGATTTGTTCACACTCAGCTTAATAAAATAGAATTGTTAGCATAACTTGTTTGTTTAATCACAATTACACATTTTCCCAGAAATTTTCAATGTCATTTGTTGTTCATCTTTCTATTTAAAGATTCACACATTTTCTTGTTTGGGGCTGAATATCTAGACATGAAGAAAACAAAATGAAACAGGTTATTGCCATCACAATCAATGAATTGCCACTTATGGTTACTAGTATTGTTTTCTGACATAGGGATCCTAAAAGTTTCACCATGCGTGATATAACTATATTACAGATATAGGGCAGCATTTAAAGAGGTGCCCCATTTTTCACACAAAACCTTTAAAAATAAATTTTGTAAAAGGAAAATGCAACTTTTAGCACAGAGAGTTTTTTACACAGTCCTACATATGAATTTTATTTTTCTTCAAAGATACTAATACATTATGTATTTTGATGCCTCTTAAGAAGATAGATTTGAATTATTCTCAGTTACTAGATCCCAAAAATCTTTCAGCATCATCTTTTAGCTAGTTATACTTGATAAATGTTTTTCAAAACAAAACTTGGTTTGTTTGCATAAAGTGGATTTGTATTCTTGCTTCATACTTAATTTTGTGCATATTGTAGACCGGAGTTTTGCATTTTAATTGCCTATTCATTATAACTGATCGACTAAATAAATCCTCCCCATGTTCATCCCACTAATTGCCTACTTGCTTGTTTGTATAAATTGTCTATACATTTATGTTACCATAAGATGGATAAAAGGAGATTTATTTTCTACTCACCTGTTACAAATTGCTACAACTATGGTTGAATTGTTGAATAGAGATGACAATAAATGATATTTTATTTTCTAAATTCTTGAATTCAATTTGTCATTCAATAAATAAACTATTGTTTTACTTATAGACTGTATTAAGGAAAATAGTCCAGGATTTGTTTACATTTTGCATAATAAGTTACTTTTAAAAAAATCAACCAGTACCAATTAATTAATTGATAATTATTTGATTAACAAAAAATTACTAGAAAATTATCACCCAAATTTAATGAATGAAACAAATAAAAATATGGCTAAATCCCAATGTAATGTCATAGAAGGCAGCAGTATTCATAAGAATGACATTTTATTACTATGCATATAATGTGGAGAATTATAGCCATAATTCTCAGGAGCACTAGTTGAAACTGGGTTGATCAAATGTAAAGAAAATCACAAAATTGAAGACAGTATGAAAAGAGAGACGATAATATTGGCATCCTATTATCATTCTTTCATTGGGTCCAAGAATTTTCTTGAGCGACTGGTCAGGATGAAAGAGGAATAGAGACATAAGAATAATTGCTGCTTAATGGAAAAATATAAGACCTCTAAGCACAGCCTAGCTGAACTTTCTTGTCCCCTGTGCTGCAGTGAAATAATATACCATTTGGTATTTTCCCTAGAGATAGCAAATGATCCATGGACAGAAAGCAAACACTTCTTTTACAATAGTATTTACTGTGAAAAATACAGAAAATATTTATTCCAAATTTTATTTAAGTAATGGTTTGCTTTATAGAACAATGTAAAGGATTGATCTGTATCAAAATTTGAAACACTGAAACAAATATTATTGATGAACTTTTTGTTTTATAGTGATTAGCAGAATAAGTATGTTATTTTATATTTTTAGGCAGAAAAATATTACCAATGAATATGTTCTGAATAAATAAAATGGCTCTTCTGATTCTTCCTCTGCAGATTGGCATCCCAGAGTTATTATCTTTGTCAACTAAAGACTTAACAATGTGATTTTTACTTTTCCTCTGTAATTATTTGAATGCATGGCATTTAAACGTGGATTAGCTTAAGGAAAGATTAAACATAAATGTTCTAATAGCTACTATTCTTATGTATGGATTATTTTAATATTTCTTAGGCTTTTTATGTATGTATTCTGCTATGTGAATTAATGCTGACAGTCTGATTTGTTAGTGACTGTTAAGGGCCATGTTCTGAGTAAAGATTCTAACTTTTGAAAATAAATCTTATGAGTTGCCTATTAATTTCTATATTTAATGTAAGCATAAAAGCTTTATTATTGAAAAGCACATCTTCCTTTTAAGGAAGCTGAAACCCTAAAATAGAATCTAAAAGTCATTGCTAATCCTGAGCATCTAATAGAGCTCCTTCATCTAAACATTTGGATCAGTTTTGTATATTCAAAGGTATTTCTGGAGCTGAGTTCATAAGGTGGGAGCTAAAGAGAGCTGGATGTTATAGTGAGAAGTTGGAGTTAGGAATAGTCTGAGAAGGATGGCAAAAGAGAAAAAAAAAATGAGAGCTAAGGGAGAAGAGAGTCAACAATATCACCAAGGCTGGATGCTCCATGGGTTCACATATTTGGTGAAAACCCAGTTGCAGGCTAAACAAAAGGGTTCTGAAACAGGAAAATCCAATGTTCAACTTTCAGTTCTTGAGCTTGTGTATATAAATCCCATGTTGATTTCTAAAATTTAATGATGACTTATGTTTATATAAAAGTTTTCCATCAGTGACTTTTCTTTATTGGCTTCCATCTTTTGTAATTTCCCATTTATTTATTTTTTGTTGACAAATAATTATACATATTCATGGAGTTCTTAGTGATGTTTCAACACATATAATGTATAGGGATCAGATCCAGGTACTCAGCATATACATCATCTCAAAAATTGATCATTTCATTGATAAATATTTATCATTTTCTTTACACCTATCATATCCTATTTCTAGCTATTTGAAACTATATCATATATTATTATTACCTATACTTACCGGTTGTACATTGGTATAGAACACTAGAACTTATTCTTTCTATCTAGCTGTAATTTTGTATCTTTTAACAAATCTTTCCCTATCCTTTCCTTCCCCCATTCTTCCCAGCCTCTAGTGTCCTCTGTTCTATTTTTCACTCCCATGAGATCAACTTGTTTTAGTTTCCACATATGAGTGAGAACATGTGACATTTAACTTTTTGTTTCTGGATTATTTCATTTAATGTAATATCCTCCAATTCTATGCATGTTGCCTTGAACCACAAAATTTATTTTTTTATGACTGAATAGTATTCCATTGTGTATATATGCCAAAAATTTAAAACGTATTTATCTGTTGTTGGACACCTAGGTTGATTCCATACCTTGGGTATTGTGAATAGTGCTGCAATAAACGTGGGGGTACAGCTGCCTCTTCAATATACTGATTTCCTCTCCTTTGGTTAAATGCCCAGTAGTGGGATTGCTGGATCATATGGTAGTTCTACTTGTAGTTTTTTGAGGAAACTGCATACTGTTCTCATAGTGGCTGTACTAGTTTACATTTCCACCAACAGTGTATAAGAGTTCCCTTTTCTCTGCATACTTGCCAGCATTTTTTTTTTGAGTATTATTTCTTATATTTGTTTGCCATTTGTATGTCTTCTTTTGAGAAATGCCTGTTCAGATCATTTGACCATTTTAAATTGGATTGTTTATTTTTATGCTGTTGAGATGTTAGATTTCCTTCTATATTCTGGATGCTAATCCCAAGTCAGATGAGTAGTTTGCAAATATTTTCTCCCATTCTGTAGGTTGTCTTTTTACTTTGTTGGTTATTTCTTTGTTTTTCAGAAGGTTTTTAGTATGATATGCTCCCATATGTCTATTTTTGCTTTTGTTGCCATGTTTTTGAGTTCTTATTCATAAAATCTTTTTCAAGATCAATGTCCTGACCTGTTCCCATGTTTCTTTCTAGTAGTGTTTAAAGTTTCAGGTCTTAGATTTAGGTCTTTAATCCCTTTTGGGTTGATTTTTGTATACAGAGAGAGGTGGAAGTCTAGTTTCATTCCTTTGCATATGGATATCCAGTTTCCCCAGCACCATTTATTAGAGGCTGTCCTTTCCTCAATGAGTGTCCTTAGCACCTGTGTTGAAAATCAGTTGGCTATAAATACATAGATTAATTTCTGGGTTCTTTATTCTGTTCCATTGGCCTAAGTGCCTATTTTTATGCTAGTACCATGATATTTTGGTTATTACAACTTTATAGTATTTTGAGGTCTGGTAAGGTCATGGCTCTGACTGTGTTCTCTGCTCAGTGATGCTTTGGTTAGTTAGGGTCTTTTGCAGTTCCATAGAAATTTTAGAATTTTTTTTCTATTTCTGTGAAAAATGTTATTGGTATTTTGACAGGGATTGCATTAAATCTGTAGATTGCTTGGAGTAATATTGTCACATTAACAACATTAATTATGCTGATCCATGAGCATGGAGTTTTTTCCATTTATTTGTATCTTCTTCAATTTTCTTTAATCAGTGTTTTGCAGTTTTCCTTGTAGAGGTGTTTCACCTCCTTGGTTAAATTTATTCGTAGCTTTTTTTTTGTAGTTATTGTAAATGAGATTGCCCTCTTGATTTTTTTTTAAGCTAGTTCATTGTTTGCATATAGTAATGCTTCTGGTTTTTGTATATTAATTTTGTATCCTGCATCTTTATTGAACTTGTTTATGGAGTTCTAAGTGTTTTTTGGTAGAGTCTTTAGGTTTTTTTTATATGTAAGATTATGTTATCTGCTGTTGGCTTACATTTTAACTAATGATCATAACTGAGTGCCACGTTCGTGTTGATACAGAGAAGAAAAGGCACAACATGCAGAAGACATCCTAACTCTTCTTAATGTAATTCTGTAGAAACATGTTCAGAGGTGAGCATGAGAAACAGTTCTCATGCTCCCTGGAAATTTGCAGAAATCTTTGATGGTACACTGTTCTTTCCTCAAGGCATCAATAGGGAAAGGGCTTGCCTCATTCTAAAAAGTTGGGTAACTGCAGCCGACACTTTTTCATAAATATTTAAAATTATAAGGAATAATGACATAAGCAGGTTTAGGAAAATTGAATTCTATTCTCTGCGGTAGCCACAATCTTCCAAAACAAATATCTAGCCATCACATTCTAGCATTTTTCATATTAGAAATATGCATTCCTCAACTGTTTGGTAAGTGACTATTATGAATCTACTGTATACCAGAAACTGTATTAGGTTCTGGAAATGCGAACATGAATAAAATTGTCACTACCCTTAATAACTTCATAGTTCTGTTTCTGTTTCAGAGAAAAATATATACATAATTACAATGCGGTATGATATAATAAGAATTGAGTTATACAAAAACTGTGGTAGGTATCCAAAAGAAATAGAAAGTAATTATTACTGTGACCACTGGCAACTCTTTTTTTTTTTTTTTTTTCTTTTTTATTATTATTATTATTATTATTATTATTATACTTTAGGCTCTATGGTACATGTGCGCAACGTGCAGGTAAGTTACATATGTATACATGTGCCATGCTGGTGTGCTGCACCCACCAACTCGTCATCTAGCATTAGGTATATCTCCCAATGCTATCCCTCCCCCCTCCCCCCACCCCACAACAGTCCCCGAAGTGTGATGTTCCCCTTCCTGTGTCCATGTGTTCTCATTGTTCAATTCTCACCTATGAGTGAGAATATGCGGTGTTTGGTTTTTTGTTCTTGCGATAGTTTACTGAGAATGATGATTTCCAATTTCATCCATGTCCCTACAAAGGACGTGAACTCATCATTTTTTATGGCTGCATAGTATTCCATGGTGTATATGTGCCACATTTTCTTAATCCAGTCTATCATTGTTGGACATTTGGGTTGGTTCCAAGTCTTTGCTATTGTGAATAATGCCGCAATAAACATACGTGTGCATGTGTCTTTATAGCAGCATGATTTATAGTCCTTTGGGTATATACCCAGTAATGGGATGGCTGGGTCAAATGGAATTTCTAGTTCTAGATCCCTGAGGAATCGCCACACTGACTTCCACAAGGGTTGAACTAGTTTACAGTCCCACCAACAGTGTAAAAGTGTTCCTATTTCTCCACATCCTCTCCAGCACCTGTTGTTTCCTGACTTTTTAATGATTGCCATTCTAACTGGTGTGAGATGGTATCTCATTGTGGTTTTGATTTGCATTTCTCTGATGGCCAGTGATGGTGAGCATTTTTTCATGTGTTTTTTGGCTGCATAAATGTCTTCTTTTGAGAAGTGTCTGTTCATGTCCTTTGCCCACTTTTTGATGGGGTTGTTTGTTTTTTTCTTGTAAATTTGTTGGAGTTCATTGTAGATTCTGGATATTAGCCCTTTGTCAGATGAGTAGGTTGCGAAAATTTTCTCCCATTTTGTAGGTTGCCTGTTCACTCTGATGGTAGTTTCCTTTGCTGTGCAGAAGCTCTTTAGTTTAATTAGATCCCATTTGTCAATTTTGGCTTTTGTTGCCATTGCTTTTGGAGTTTTAGACATGAAGTCCTTGCCCATGCCTATGTCCTGAATGGTATTGCCTAGGTTTTCTTCTAGGGTTTTTATGGTTTTAGGTCTAACATTTAAGTCTTTAATCCATCTTGAATTAATTTTTGTATAAGGTGTAAGGAAGGGATCCAGTTTCAGCTTTCTACATATGGCTAGCCAGTTTTCCCAGCACCATTTATTAAATAGGGAATCCTTTCCCCATTGCTTGTTTTTCTCAGGTTTGTCAAAGATCAGATAGTTGTAGATATGTGGCGTTATTTCTGAGGGCTCTGTTCTGTTCCATTGATCTATATCTCTGTTTTGGTACCAGTACCATGCTGTTTTGGTTACTGTAGCCTTGTAGTGTAGTTTGAAGTCAGGTAGCGTGATGCCTCCAGCTTTGTTCTTTTGGCTTAGGATTGACTTGGCAATGCGGGCTCTTTTTTGGTTCCATATGAACTTTAAAGTAGTTTTTTCCAATTCTGTGAAGAAAGTCATTGGTAACTTGATGGGGATGGCATTGAATCTGTAAATTACCTTGGGAAGGATGGCCATTTTCATGATATTGATTCTTCCTACCCATGAGCATGGAATGTTCTTCCATTTGTTTGTATCCTCTTTTATTTCCTTGAGCAGTGGTTTGTAGTTCTCCTTGAAGAGGTCCTTCACATCCCTTGTAAGTTGGATTCCTAGGTATTTTATTCTCTTTGAAGCAATTGTGAATGGGAGTTCACTCATGATTTGGCTCTCTGTTTGTCTGTTATTGATGTATAAGAATGCTTGTGATTTTTGTACATTGATTTTGTATCCTGAGACTTTGCTGAAGTTGCTTATCAGCTCAAGGAGATTTTGGGCTGAGACAATGGGGTTTTCTAGATATACTATCATGTCATCTACAAACAGGGACAATTTGACTTCCTCTTTTCCTAATTGAATACCCTTGATTTCCTTCTCTTGCCTAATTGCCCTGGCCAGAACTTCCAACACTATGTTGAATAGAAGTGGTGAGAGAGGGCATCCCTGTCTTGTGCCAGTTTTCAAAGGGAATGCTTCCAGTTTTTGCCCATTCAGTATGATATTGGCTGTGGGTTTGTCATAAATAGCTCTTATTATTTTGAGATACGTCCCATCAATACCTAATTTATTGAGAGTTTTTAGCATGAAGGGTTGTTGAATTTTGTCAAAGGCCTTTTCTGCATCTATTGAGATAATCATGTGGTTTTTGACTTTGGTTCTGTTTATATGCTGGATTACATTTATTGATTTGCGTATATTGAACCAGCCTTGCATCCCAGGGATGAAGCCCACTTGATCATGGTGGATAAGCTTTTTGATGTGCTGCTGGATTCTGTTTGCCAGTATTTTATTGAGGATTTTTGCATCAATGTTCATCAAGGATATTGGTCTAAAATTCTCTTTTTTTGTTGTGTCTCTGCCAGGCTTTGGTATCAGGATGATGCTGGCCTCATAAAATGAGTTAGGGAGGATTCCCTCTTTTTCTATTGATTGGAATAGTTTCAGAAGGAATGGTACCAGCTCCTCCTTGTACCTCTGGTAGAATTTGGCTGTGAACCCATCTGGTCCTGGACTTTTTTTGGTTGGTAAGCTATTGATTATTGCCACAATTTCAGATCCTGTTATTGGTCTATTCAGAGATTCAACTTCTTCCTGGTTTAGTCTTGGGAGGGTGTATGTGTTGAGGAATTTATCCATTTCTTCTAGATTTTCTAGTTTATTTGTGTAGAGGTGTTTGTAATATTCTCTGATGGTAGTTTGTATTTCTGTGGGATCAGTGGTGATATCCCCTTTATCATTTTTTATTGCATCTATTTGATTCTTCTCTCTTTTTTTCTTTATTAATCTTGCTAGTGGTAGTAAAGGCAGAATTCATTGGGAACTTCAGGTTCAAAATGTGGGGGACTGCAGCCTGACCAACATGGAGATGCCCGTCTCTACTAAAAATACAAAATTAGCCAGGCGTGGTGGGCATGCCTGTAGTCCCAGCTACTCCGGAGGCGGAGGCAGGAGAATCGCTTGAACCCGGGAGGCGGAGGTTGCGGTGAGCCGAGATCGCGCCTGCGCGCTCCAGGCTGGGCAACAAGAGCAAAACTCCGTCTCAAAATAAATAAATAAATAAATAAATAAAATTTTAAAAAGCGGGGGGCGGAGACTGATATCTACTTTTAATTCTCATCTGTTCTCAAGTCTCATTGAAGTGACCTAAGAAACCCATAGCAATCCTGAACAGCTGGGAAGGATGCCATCGGAAGATCGGGAACTCTGGAAATATTAGAAAGGGAAAGCTGATCAGTTTGGATTGATGCTGAGGGGAGCTGTAGTAATTGAGAGACACCGCTGAAAACATCCAGTGCTGCTTTTCCTAAAGGAACACTGAAAGACGGTGAGATGAGAGCATGCAGAGCCTGATGTTTCAGCACAGGAAAATTGGCAAGTAAGTCACTGAAAGATTTCTAGGTCAGCAGTCACCCTTTACAGAGCGCCTACATGAAGTTTTTGCCTCCAGATTATAGCTAGCAATATAGATTTCTAAGTAAAATAGAGTCTACCACAGTGGACTCCCAGTTTGGGCATCAGGCCTGGAAAATTAAGCAGGACTGGTAACTCCTGTCTTCTACAATTTATGTCATGAAAATGTCATGGACATGGAGGGAAGGTCATCGGTCCCTATGCTGCATTTTCCTTCCCTCCTTTGGCTTATGCAATTTTGAGTTATATTTACTGACAGACGAAAAGTGATTTTTTCAAGTGCTGAGGAAACATAAGCTCCCTATATGAATTAATTCTAGATGCTAATGAGTAACTCTGAGGAAATAACAAAAAATCACTTCAGACAAAAGGAGGTCATAATGTAAACACATAACTTATCTCTGAAGAAACAGTGAATACATAAAATGAAACTTTAAAATAAGTCTACTTAATATTCTTAGAGTGTTTTATGGGGATATCCTATCCAAACATAAAGTTATAAACATAAGGAATAGTCTGTTGATGGAGGGGGGAGAATAAAGAATTAAAAAATTGGAGAATTAAAAATTATTATTTATAGAGGGCAGTAGAAAATTTGAATAGCAAAAGGGATATGGCTGATAGCTAAACTATTAATCTAGAAGCAAATATATTAAGAACAAATGCAATAATACAGCATTATTATTATATGAGAAAAGAGACAAGACAGATGTAAAACATCTGAAGCCAATTTAACAGAAAACCTAGAAGACAATATGTAAGGAAGAAAAAAATAGTATAGTAAAAGAAAAAATTCAGATCTTCCTTCAGACACAAAGAACTTATCCAATATTTTAAGATAACATTGTGGAAGAGGAAAACAAAAAAATAGGTTTAATAAATATTGGTAAAATTTGTGAATTCCAAACTAAAGAAAATCTAAAAGACAGAAGAGGGTCCTTACAAATGAATTATTAGTTGTTAAACTGGATGCTAAGGATTATGGCAAAATGTCTATAATTTAATAATAGGATTTTGATCCTAGAATTCTATACCAAAATATAACTAAAAATTAAAGCAGTATGCTACATGAGCACTTACGGGAAAAAATATTCAAGATAAGGATGCAGTAAAACAAAACAAAAAATGAATTCAAGAGTTAGACCTTGGGGATAAAAAGCAGTGGTGAGAGAAGGAGCCAGTAAAACTTCTAATTAAATTTTGAGTTGCTAATAATTTGGCTATGAAATTTTAAATGATTGTTAAGAAGAAACTTCTGACATATGTGAGACAAAGTAGACAGTAAAATTACTATCAATAGGGAGCTAGAATTCTACATAATATTAACAAAATGTGGGAGGATGAGCAGGGAAAATGACTGTGTTGAGCTCGTGGGGTTTGTTGCTGTTTTTCGAGACAGGATTTCACTCTGTCATCCAGGCTGGAGAGCAGTGGTGCAATCACAGCTCACTGCAGCCTCAACATCATGGGCTCAAGTGATCCTCCCACCTCAGTCTCCCAAGTAGCTAGGACCACAGGCATGTGCCAAGATGCCAGGTTAATTTTTTAATTTTTGGAGAGACATGGTCTCCCTATGTGGCCCAAACTGGTCCCAAACTTCAGACGCAAGTGATCCTTTTGCCTTGGCCCCCCAAAGTGCTGGGATTACAGGCATGAGCCACTGTGCTTGGCTGAGTCCCTGCATTATACAATGGCTAAAGGTTGTGCATATAATCGTTTTTGCAATTAAGAGGAAACATTTTAAACATACTTTTATAAACTTCAGAAAAACCATCAATATATAAAAAAAGAGAGCACTTTCCTATCATTCAAATATACAAAAAAATGTAAAAAAAAAACTTGATCAAAATAGAAAGTTTGGCAGGAAAAAGGGCAGCCTTACCTTGATGCCAAAATAAGGCAGAAAAAGCTCAGGGTAATGCCATTTATGAATGCAGAGATAAAATTTGAAATATTAAAAATTAATATTAGGAGTAAATCAAAGTTAATGAGTTATAGTGTTCTTACCACTGTAGGCTAACTATAGTTAACAATAATATATATAGGTTCAAAGAGGAGGATATTGAATGTTCCTAACACAAAGAAATAATAAATGTCTGAGATAATAGATACGCTAATTACCCCGATCTGATCATTGTACATTATATATATCAAACTATAACTTAGTACCTTATAAATATGATAATTATTTGTCAATTAGAAAAATAAAATTTAAAAATGTTAACAACAAAAGCTAATATTACAATACAATCATGATTTTTATTTCAGAAATGTAAAGTCAACTCAACAGCATGAAATATATTAATATAAACTCTTACATTAATATATTGAAGGAGGATGAAATCAGTTATGCTACTTTTCTGGATCACAAAGACATTTATGTTTACAGTTCTGAAAAGAAACCAGGAGACAATTGCATTAAAAATTATATCTATCCCAATAGCATCAAAACTACAGCTATAAAGTTAAGAAACACTTCAGATTTCTATAAACAAAATCATAAAGCTATAAGAAAATAGAGTAGAAAAGATTTAAATTGTCTAAATTAATTGCTCCTTAATGTAAATATTCAGTATTGTAAAGATATTATTTATCTCAAATTATTATATAATCTCAATGCAATTTCTGTCGAAATTACGTAAGACCTTTTTTCTTGAACTTTAAAATTTTATCCTAAAGGTTTCTTTTTTTCAAAATGAAAATATTATTATAGCCAAGAAAAAATCAGATTCATCCACTTATTCAATATTATGTACAGTAGCAAAAAAGTCCTAAAGATTGATTACTCAATTATGAAACACTGTGGAAAAAGAATAAACAGTTATTGAGACATATTATGATCCTATACAATAAGGAAAATGGGAACAATTTTAGTGATATATGTAAAAACAAAATGTCTGTACTCTATAAGGGCAAACATAAAAATAAGAATACATGAGGACAAAGAAAGTCAAGTGCCATGAAAAAATAGTGTGTTAGAATTGAACATAATAACACTTCTTGGTCTTAAAATATCTAATATAGTTGATGTGTCATCTTTCAATACAACAAATATGAAAAATACAGCAAGTGGGATCATAAATAATTTATATACTCAGAAAACATTAATCAAGAGCTTATTTTTCTTTTAAAGTAATTAGTTTGGAATGCCTTCTTTTTTATTTAAAAGAAAGTGATAAAGAATTATTGCCTGTAATCCCAGCACTTTGGGAGGCTGAGGCGGGTGGGTCACGAGGTCAGGAGATGGAGACCATCCTGGCTAACACGGTGAAACCGCATCTCTACTAGAAATACAAAAAATTAGCCAGGCGTGGTGGTGGGCGCCTATGTCTTGTCTTCTCTCTGGTCCCAACACCTTCAATGCCAACAACATCTTCTCCTGTAACATAGCTAATCTCTCGATATTTTCCTACCTTCCTTGACAGACAATTTACTTTAGCCACGCCCAAATCAAATATGCTCTCTTAATGTCAATCAGCTACAAATGGGGCCACCAGGAATGTTGTAAGTTCTACACATAACATAGTTTTAAATTACATTCACTGTTTTAGAATAGCTTTTGGCTTACACTGAACTTGCTGTTCATAAAAACCTTTTTCAAATGAATTACTTAAGTTATACTTCATCTGTTCAGCATTTGAGAAATCATTTTTAAGGCTCAAGGGTAGGCCTAAAATATATCTCTAATTTAGTCTTATTAGTTTTTAGTCTGTCGAAATAATTTTAAATATTGATTGCCACTCTACATGTTACCTGGTTAACTCAATTTTTAGTTATTTGCAAATTTCATTAGTATGTCATTTATATCTTCTCTCAAGCTAATAATCAAAATATCAAATTGGTCAAGATCCCATTGCCATATCACTAGAGAAAACCAGGCTGGCATGATAGGGATGGCTGTCTAGCTAGCTAAAGCCTAGCTAACTGTATTCTTGTCCCCTCCTACTTTATTACTATAGTCTCAAGAATATCATGAGAGACTTTGTTATACCTCTTCCTAGAGGAAAAATACTTCATCAATAGGAAGGCTTTCAGATGGCTGTTTACTTTTTCAAAACCAGCATAATTGTCCTTTTTGAATAGTCTTATATGGAGTCAAAATTTATAAAGCATAGCATGGTGGAGCTGCTGTGTTTGAAATGAGAGTGGAAAGACAGGAAACCTACTCTCATCACCCCTGTTTCTCTGAAGCCCTTCCTACATCATGGCTGCCCACAAGCCTCAGGGATGCAAGAAAAACATTTGATGACACTGATTTGTAGTGACCCATCATATTTATCGGTAGAGTCAGCTCCACTTTCAAGGAAATGAGACCAGCTAGGGAGGGAGTAAACTAGGTGAACACATGCTCATGCTTGAATGCCCACTGTTCTATTTGAAGTACTCTTTAAAATCTGTTTAATACTTTTATTAGGTAATATAATGTGTAATAGCAATACTTTGAAGCTTACTGACATAAGTGTGTGTGACATATATTCTCCTTTTATAACAGATGAATTATAATTAGTACAAAGGCCAAATCCTGGTGTCTGCTATGTCTTCTTACAATTTTCAGTTAAAATATTTTGAAAGATCAAGAGACAAAAATTGCAATGACATGGGAAACTAAAAATAAGAATAGACCATATGCTACTCTATGAAGGGAATTTCCAATGACTTTGTATGCACATTCAGTTGTAGACACATTCCACTCACTGTACCAGAATTGTGCGGACAGCTGTGTCTCCTATATCTGCTCTTTTGTGACTTAAGGATTACGTTGACCAGAAAATCTGGCAGCCACTCTCATCCTGATGCACAAGAACTTCCATGGAAGATAATTTACTCAGTATCCTAACTCTAAAACATACAAAAAGGACAATTCTACTAAAAGTCTTTTTAAAAAAGTGAACATCTACTTGTGAAATCACGTATTTTGATAATTGAAGAAAAAATTGGAATTATGCACAATGGCGGGGTATAGGCATCTGCAAATACACAATTTGTGATGATACATAGAAGCCCAGTATACACATACTAGGTGTATGTTGTTGTTTCCCCCTTTTTTATGTAAAACCAGACAAAAAAGATATTGTAATATAGCTGCAATTGATTTGGGTGATACATTTTTTATTAAAACAAGTTTTTAAAGACATATGCTTTTGAATTTTATTTATTACCATATTTTGGAACTCATTTTCCATCTTTGTATGCTGAAACTATTTTTATGCGTTTACTCCTTTGGCATTACATAAAAACTGGAAATTGCATTAATGTGGAATATTCAAATTTCATTCAGAAGTTACGATTTCCAATTTATAACATGATCAAAAGTAGAGAAAGGGGCAAGTATTGCATTATATCCTGTGTTATGCAATTATCTCAGGGAAAGTCTTGTATGCCAGTGCTGGTTGAGCAAATAAGAATCACTTAAGCAGTACACAATAGATGTAATTTTTTATGTACTTTCCTTGTACAAAAAGAACTACAGTACAGTCTGACTCTTTATTGTAGTTAAACAGGCTAACTAGTGCACTAAGTCTCCTTAGTACACTGGAACAAATGACGTGACTCTCTATCTATCCATCCGCTTACCTATCCATCCATCCACACCAGGGGCTGCATACATTACCCCATACTGAACATATTTCCTTAGACAGCTCTAGAAACAAAAGGAGTAATTCATCAGTACATGTAGACTAAGTATCTGGATAAGAATAACTCATATACTCTTTTGTAAAATAAAGCCTCAGAATAAAGGTCTTAAGGATGAGTACACAAGGTAGTATTAAATAGGATGACTTAGGGTTTATGGAAAGGGTTTTCAACATAAAGGCAAAGAAGAACTATCCTGAAGAAGCAGAGAGCAATATGTTCCTGAAAATAATTTTCTGTGAGAATAAGAGTGAAATGTTTAAGAATATTTGTCTTGGCCTGGCGCGGTGGCTCATGCCTGTAATCCCAGAACTTTGGGAGGCCGAGGCAGGCGGATCACGAGGTCAGTAGATCGAGACCATCCTGGCTGGCATGCTGGAACCCCGTCTCTACTAAAAATACAAAAAAAATTAGCTGGGCGTGGTGGCGGGCGCCTGTTGTCCCAAATACTCGGGAGGCTGAGACAGGAGAATGGTGTGAACCCAGGAGGCGGAGCTTGCAGTGAGCCGAGATCGCACCACTGCACTCCAGCCTGGGTGATAGAGCAAGACTCCATCTCAAAAAAAAAAAAAAAAAGAATATTTGTCTTACTTTCTTAAGAAAAGTCCAATAACACAGCCAATGTGAGGTAGAAACAGGGACTGATATTAGTATCTCTGGCTACAAACAATAATTCTGATGTGGGTTCACTCAAGCGATTTTCTCACATACATTATTTTCTCATATACCTAGAAGTATGGAAGCAGAGTGGTTTGTCATGTAGGCTCATTACAAAGGTCAGTTTGTCATCAGGGCTTCTGTGTTTTTCCAACCTCATTTGTTGGTTCTCTGTTTTCAGGCTGATTTACCGCATGATCATGAAGGCTTATATGAAGATGGCTCAACACTTTCATGTATGTCTTTTTCTCTCTTTCTCTCCCTGTTTCTCTCTCTCTCTCTCTCTCTCCTTTCTTTCCTTCTTGCTTGCTTGCTTGCTTTCTCCTTTTCAGAGTTTTGCTCTTGTCGCCCAGGCTGGAGTGCAATGGCACGATCTCGGCTCACTGCAACCTCCACCTCCCGGGTTCAAGCGATTATCCTGCCTCGGCCTCCCAAGTAGCTGGAATTACAGGCACCCGCTATCACACACGGCTAATTTATGTATTTAGTAGAGACAGGGTTTCACCATATTAGTCAGGCTGGTCTCGAACTCCTGACCTCAGTAGATCCACCCACCTTGGCCTCCCAAAGTTCTGGGATTACAGGTGTGAGCCACCTTGCCTGGCCTCTAAGTCTCTTTCTTAGGAAAGAAAAGCATGCAAAAGCAGTCAGTTGACTCTGTTTTCACACTAACCTGAATTGGACCACATGAATATTCCTTAGGCAATTGCTGAATAACTATGTAAAATATAAAAAACTATGTAACTATGTAAAATAACGATGACTTGCTTAGACAAATTATCTGAGCAGGTTCTGAAATCCATTACAGGGCCGTGGAGATGGGAAAAGATGGTAAAATAAGAGGTTATAGAAGGGAACTCCCTAAAATAGAAAAATAAAAATCCACATTGGAAACAGTAAAGAGCAGGAATAAAATTGCAAAAATTGAATTGGTAATAATAAACTTAAGATGCTCTCCCAGTGTTCTAAATAAAAGGATTTAAAACTTTAGAAAATTAGCAATATAGAAAGCATAAAATAGATACTAAAAGTTGTGCTTATTAAGATAAAGCAAGAAAAAAATGTATGAGAGACTAATCAAAGACATAAGACAAAACCATTTCCTTGATATTGGTCTTGGCAATGGTGGTTTGAATATGACACCAAAAGCACAAGCAATGAAAGTAAAAGTAAGAAAGTGGAACTACATCGAACTAAAAAGCTTCTGCACAGCAAAGGAAGCAATCAACAATACATAAAGGCAACCTACAGAAAGGGAGAAAATATTTGTAAACCATATACTGATAAGGGATTAATATCCACACTATATAATGATTCACCCAACTCAATAACAAAAGAACAAACAAAACACACACACTACACGTGTGCATAAATAAACCAAAACTATCCCTCCAAAAACTATCCAAATAACCAATTAAAAAATTGGCAAAGGACCTGAATAGGCATTGTTTTCAAAAAATATATCTACATAACCAGTGGGTACATGAAAAGGTGTGCAATATCACCAATCATCAGAGAAATGCAAAGCAAACTGTAATGAGATCTCACCTCACACCTGTTAGGATGGCTATTATTTAAAAAGATAAGAGACGAGGCCGGGTGCAGTGGCTCATGCCTGTAATTCCAGCTACTTGGGAGGCTGAGGCAGGAGAATTGCTTGAACCTGGTGGGCAGAGATTGCAGTGAGCCGAGATCGCACCACTGCACTCCAGCCTGGAGACAGAGCAAGACTCTGTCTCAAAAAAAAAAAAGAAAGAAAGAAAGGTAAGAGATGATAAGTGTTGGTGAGGCGTATGGAAAAAAGGGACAGCTTGTACATTGTTGGTGGGTATATAAATTAGCACAGCCTTTATGGAAAACAGTAAGAAAGTTTCCTCAAAAAGTTAAAAATAAACCTAGTATACAATCATTGTAAACAACAATGCCTATAGAATTTTTAGGAGAAAAAATTGCGACCTGAGAATTCTATGTGCAGCATTATCACCAATCTAGTTTGAAAGCAAGACAACAACTATGTGTTTATGGCTTCTGAAAATGTGCTATTCATTTTTGTTTTCTGTAACTAAAAATATACTTAAGTTAATTACTCAATATAGAGAAAAGTCTGCTATTTTTTTTTTCGAGGTAAAATGGTAAGGACTCAAGATTCACATACTCATTTAAGATGTCATTCCGATGTAATGACAACAGAAGAATTTTCTTAGGTTTGAAAAGCTCTATTAAACTTGAGACTTACATATTCTTGTAGAAAAAGACGTTCTTTAGTCACTTTAAGAAACTAAGAATAGTAATCTGGTAATATAAAAGGACTGATTATCTTTTTATACTTAAAGTTACATAATTGGATGAAATACAAACAACTGTAGTAGTATCCTTATTCAGTTGAATGCAAAGCTACAAAATTAAATGTTGATAACAGAAAAAAATATTCAAATCAAAAAGCATTACTGGACATTGGATGGTTATTTTGCATTGATAACTCTATTAATACCTTAAAACAGAATAAAAATGTTAAGCATTATATAGAGATGTTTACCAATAAAGTGACTACTGACTCATACAAAACTCTTCTACCTTACTGAGATACAAATAAATACAAATCAAAATAACAATATATCATTTTCACCCTTAAATTGCAAAATCTTAAGTAATTTTGAGGCTCCATTCATTTGAAGATCCCTTGGGATGGTATTGTTGTACATGTACGTTGAATGAAACTCTGAGAAACAGTTGAATAATGTACATAGAGTCATTCTATCTCAAATCATTATGAAGGAATGAATGCTAAGGCAACATCTAAATAATAATAAATATTTCTGTGTAATGATGTTCATCACAGTTTATAACAGTGCAAAACTGGAGACAAATATCACTGGAAGAGAAGGGCTAAAGAAATTACTTTACATATACAAAATGCGACATTATGTAGTTATTAAATAGATGTTTTTGAATAGTTATCATTGCATCGAACAATGCTTATGATTTAAGACGAAGTTGATGAATCCTGATGAATAATTTTATAATCATGCTATCACTACGTAAAACTACATATAAAATGTCAGGAAGTAAATATGCTGTGGTGACTACAGTTGACACTGAAAGGTAAAAATAAAAGTAATTTCTTTCCTTCTTCTTAATACCTTTCTACGTGCTCTAATTTCCTACTTCTGATGTGAATTATCTTAATGAATATAAGATATAAATAATTAAAATGAAAGAAAAAGTTACTTTTTTTACATTTGCAATTTCTTCCATTTTTTAGGCATCCTCAAAGATTGTGGTGGTTTTGTCATTGAACCTCTAGTTCTTTTGCTCCCCTGAGATGTAATTTTTCTGAGACTGGAGGATTACAAAGACTTTATATTTTCACAGTATCTCCTAACCTGTCTTGCTTTTCACTTTCCTCCTAACCACTTTTGCTATCCTTTTGCCATTTTGGGGATCATTCTCCTGGTTGGAGAAGGTGGAAGCTAAATAGGAGTCAATTCGTTTTGTTTTCTTTTTGTCATCTGTTAACTATTGTACCATGTGTTACCCATAGCCTGCCTTCCCTCATCTTCTTCTGACTCTGAATTTAGCAAAAAGAAAAAAGGTCCACTATTTTGTCTTCAGAAAGTTTTGCAAAATTGAACTCACTTTGAATATTCAACCTCCTTCTTAGAGATTCAAACCAATCTTCTAATTTAATCCTTAGTTTTATGTTCCTAATTCCTCCCTGAATCCCTTTCCTGTGTTCATTTAAAATCTGAGCTCATCAAAGAGTGTCCTTTGCAACTACAATGAGTTCTTTTTTAATCTGTGGCCCTTTAAACCAGATCAGTCCATTTACCAATCATTCACCGTTGGTTTATAATTTTGGGCCATATTTACCAACTGTTTTCTCTCTTTGGTCACTTCCTTTTATGCTAACTGCTTTGTATCTTATGTTACTTTCCCAGACTCCGGGTGCTTGTACATGGTTCACATACATACCTTCAGAGGCCTAGCTGGTAAAAGGTGGAGAACTGGAAAGCCCAAAGCACACCTACAGGGAGGGCAGTCATTACTTAGCCACCTCTGGCTAATTACTTAGCCACCTCTGGACTGATGGTCCATTGTGGTAAAATCCTCTGATTTTAAAAAAGATGCTGAAAATCTGAGTGTGTGTGTGTGTGTGTGCGCGCACGTGCATGTTTGTGGGGAAGAAAGAGAGAAAGAGAATGAAAGGAAAAGAAAGAGAAAGAAAGGAAAGGAGGAAGGAAAGCAGGAGGAAAAAAGGAAAGAAGGAAGAGAAAAAGAAACAAGGAAGAGAAAAGGAAACAAGGAAAGAAAAAGAGAGATCATTGTAATCTTAATATAAGTAGTTAATAAATTTATTTATTTATTCAGGTCAACTATCCACAGAAATTACAAAAACAAAACTTTGCATGCTAAATTTGGTTTGAGACTTCTAGGTTTTAACCTTTTATACCTACTTATGAATTTATTTTCCTACTCTATCCCCTCTTAGTCCTGGCATTTGGATTTCAACTTTCTTGAAAGTATCTTCCATAGCTCTATATCCTACAACATCTTGGTGTCACCAACTCACAAGGCTCATCTGTGTGTGTGTGTGTGTGTGTGTATGTGAAGGAAATAGATATTGATATTTGGCTTGTTTCCCAACAGCGTCTTCTGGCCTGATATCTTTATGATCACAAAGCAAGAACTTACTTTTGTTGAGTATCCACATATACATGACTCTCAGTCACACAACATGGCTCAGGACATAAAACAGGTTATGGAAACACGAACTCTCAGGTTTTAGGTTGTCATGGACCCTTCATTTTCCCTCCCACCCGTGCTGCCCTGGCTACTTCTGTTCTAATGTCTACTCATTTCTTTATTGTTTATCTTGACCCTAACCTTGCACCTGAATCTTGTTAACTGAATTTGGTCCCCTCATTTTGACCTTTGGTCTTTCCTAGGGACACGACTTTAAATCACCTCTGGGTGCTCACTTTTCTTGATTACTGCAGGTTACTACACCAACCCTGATTCTAGTACTGGATGGCGTGGATGGTTTCATAAGTGAATATACTCTAACATCCAGTGAAAGGAGATACCGCCCACAATCTTCAGTAATCAATTCTGTGTATATTAGAGAATGTACCTTTTCTACAAATTTTTCCGAAATAACTTTTCTGAAATCCAAGGTACAAATCAGTTGATATTATTGTTATTATGTTACATATATTTTTGCTAACCGCTGACCAAAATGCTTTATAAGTAGTAATTCATTCAATTCCAAGAACAACCCAATGAACTAGTTATTGTTATTTTCAGAAACAGAAACTGAGGCACTGAATGAGTAAGTAACAGGCATTCAGCTAGCATCAGAGGTAGAATTTGAACCTGGGAAGTTGGACTTCAGAGGCATACCCTTAACAACCACACGATATTATCTATCTCTCCCTACTTGTTATAAACTCAAAGATGACATCATTCTTTTCTCCCTAGGTTCCCATCATTTCTACTGCTTTCATCAGCTCTTGTGCAGTAGAATGAGGTCCCAACAGGATTTTCTCTCATTGCTGCCTCCACCCTCTGCCTTGTGAGCAATGAAACTGTCAGCTCAGCAGGGCTTGTTAAGAACTTTCTGATGCTCCACCTTTAGCAGAATCAGGCTTCCAATAGCTATATTGATAGTTGAAGCTGCTTCTACCAGCTTCAGCACCAGTTTTGTGCTTTATTGATTATTTACTTTTTATCCTATAGCTCTGAAGTGTCCTTCTAAAACTGCATAGATAAATATATACTTTTATTTTTAACAAAATCCTACTCTTCCACTCTATACATTGTCATTTAAGTTCAAGTTAAACTGTGTTTATATACAATGCTACGTCTGCTCTTCTTTATTTCGGAGTCTCTCTGACTGACCTTATTCAGTCACTTAAGGTTTAAATGGAAACTTATATTTGTGTGGTTCCAAAATCTTTATTTCTGAGTCCACATGGAGTCCCAAGCTGCACACAAACAAGTAGAAGTAACTCTTGGCCTTATCTTCCCGCAGGCACCTCAAATGCAATGCTTCCACCACTGAACTCATAATCTGTCCTCCATAACTGCTCCTTTTTTCCAACTATCTGGTTGTCTCACCTAAAAATATTGGCTCCGTTTCCCTGCCCATCTTCATGAGAAACACATGAAAAGAGTAGTTGGTGATCATCACACCCATTTTCACTTCTCACACACTGTTCTTTGCTCAGTGAGAGATGGACAATCACCTAACTATAACAGTGAGTGTCACCAATACCTTCCATGTTGCCAAATCCAGCAGTCACCTTTCTGTCCTTATCTATTTTATCTCTTAGGCACCTTTGATGTAGTTATTCACTTTTTTCCATCTTGGTTGTTGTGATGCCACACTCTTTTGAATTTCTTATTCTCGTATTGGTTGCTTATTTCAGGTTCCTTAGCTGACTTATCCTTGGATTGACCTCTAAATGTTTAAAGTTTCCCCAGCTGAGTCCTTCAGTTTTTTTGTTGCTGTTGTTGGTGTTTGTTCATTTGTTAATTGCTGCCATAAAAAATACTACCACAAACTTAGTTGCTTAAGGCAGCATAAATTTTTTGTCTTACTGTTCTGCAGGTCAGAAGTCTGACCCAGACCTCCCTGGACTAAACTCAAGATGTCATCAGAGGTATGTCCCTTTCTGAAGGGTCTAGAAGAGAACAATTTTCTTGTATTTTCCAGCTGTATATTCAGAGTTAGCAACCAAATACCTATATATTTAAATTTAAGGATCTTACTTAGGTAAACACCTAATAGTTACACTCTATCAGAGTGGTTAACAGAAATATAACTAAAATGATGACTTTGTCTGTACTTTAGGTTTTATAAATCTATAATTGTTCAAAATAAATTAGGTAAATAGAAATAGAATAATTTTGTTTATAAATAAACTTTTTATGTAACTTAAAACCTTAAAATTATGTTATGCTGAATTAAATGATAAATACTCATTTTTCAAATAAGACAAAATACTAAAACATAAATTATCAAACATAAATATAAGTTTGTTCTTGGCTTCTTAAATTTTACAGAAAGACTAAATATACTTGGTTTTATTAATACATGTGAAATTTATGTTATGGGAAAAGCATATTCCTAAAATTATAAAATAGCCCTCACATAGAAACCACTGACATGTGACAGACAATTCAAAATTTCTTGCTTCCTAAGTTTTAACCGAAAATTGCTATATTAAAATTAATATAGAATTCTGTATACAAAATGTACCAAAAAAAAGATGTGGTTTTGACTTAAAAAACTATTTAAAAAGATACAAAAGTATATTCTTTATTTTTTACAAAGAATAATTTTGTCTAATTCAGAGGTTATTTAAAGGTTGTTTTTAAATATGGGTTTACAAAACAAAAACAAGATTTAAGAAATCACTAAGTAAGAGGAAAGATATAAAAATGTTACATGTATGAAAATATATTTTGGGTATCAAAAAAGTTGTAGAAAGAAAATCATTTTAAATAAACAATAATAATATATGATAAATTTTTGTCCTAATGTAAAACAACTGGTCAATTTTTTTTAAAGTATAGGAAAAAACAAAATATAAACATGTCATGAAAAGTCTGAGTAAGTCATAAAAGGTTCAGAAAGGACAAATTTATAGAGGAAATTTTGTACATGATCAAGTTGCCTATAATTAAAAGGAAATTATTTTTGTGTTTCTAAATACTGAGCTTTGATATTAAAAATACACTAATATAAAAGTATAAATTTGGTCTCCTATATTAGAATAGCAAGGTTTTCCTAAAATGTTAATCTACTCAGTAAAATTTGCAAGAGGTTTTGATTTAATTCTAAAGTCTGTTTTTAAAAAATAAACTTTTCAACCATCTCCTAAACTGTGGATTTACAGTTACCAGCAATGTTTTTCTTGATTCTATACTCTTGGCTTCTCTTGATGTGTCTAAATTTTTCTGTGTAAGCAGGAAATTTCCCATACTTTTACTAAAAGCCATGTATTTCCCTACTTAAGGTACTACTTTTCTTGTTTGCATTCTTCTATAATATGAGATACACTAATGACCTTTGGACACACAACTGTCCTATGTCTGATTAAATTCAAGTACCTTTTCATCAGGTTTGACTTCCAGATTGCCTACATGAAATTCTCATAAAGAGAAGCATCACACTACAGGAGGTATTTCTGAAGCCTCTTTGGTAACTGGTCTAAAAAACAGATTTTTATGTTTTATCAGAATAATTTCCTATGTTGTCTTTATTGATTACTTAGGAAAACTGAGATTTGAAAGGGTTAAGATATTTGAAAATATATATCCATGAAATGTCTGTGTTACACTTAAAGCCTTTGGTTATCACTCTGGTTAAATACATGGCTATTACTTCATAGTGACTTGTGATACTGTTTTGATCAGGTGTTTTAAACATTTTGGCATCTTTGACAGACTTCCTCAGTATCAAAATTTTAAGTTAAGTCTTTCTGATCTAAAATTAACTTTGGGATTTTCCAGTTGAGCCCCTGGAGAGCCTCAAAGGGTATATTTCTCATCTTGTAAAAATATTGAATGAAGAGGTTTATTTGGTAAATTGTATGGAAAACATTGTCAAATGAAAAGTAATGCTATATTTTCTTTTGATTACATTTATGAGTATGTTCTTAATATAAACATCCCCAAATTATATAAACTCTTAAAAATCTAATATGTCATCAGTGATAATTCTGGTTATGATGTTGATTGCCACATAAATAACCCAATTTCCTTGTCAATTGCTGATTGTAATGAACTTCTATCAGATTTTTAATGATGCTATTCTAAGTCTCTGTCATCTAGTTTTAATTCTTCTCTAAAAGCATTTACAGTCAGAGTCATGAAAAAGACTCTAACAAGTATGCTTAAGTATAGATTTCTAATAACTTTGAAACAAATGTACTAAATACAAAATTTTCTAAACGCTAATAAAGAACTGATACATTCATAAAACTGAATCAAAATCAAGCAAAACAAAAATTAGATGACATTTTAACTGATGAAGTTAATGTTTTTAAATGAAGGCTTTCATTTAAAACAGAGTTTATGACAATTTTATAAATCATACTTTTGTGAACAAAGGTAAAAACATTTACTTTTTCTCCCTACTTGATCCTTCTAAAATTCAGAAACTATTTTTGAATATGCTTATGGTAATATGGTTATTTACATAAGTTCAATAAAAATCAATTTTCTTTTTTATAACAGGATACAACTGGAAACATTGGTTATATTACCAGGGTTTTGACTGAAATATCATATTTCAAAATGTACGTAAAATGCCTACATCAAGGATTCTCAGCCTTACAGTAAGAAAATAAAAATTGTCACTTTCTGACAGATCCAGAAATCTTTTAAGACTGTAGATGATGTCTAAAGTCAGCCTTGGTTTGGCTTTCTAGCCTCAAGAGGTTTTTAAATCTGAGATTCCTATGTAATCAATGTAAAGGAAAAAGTTATCTCTTTTAAAAAAGCTATATTATATCTGTTATTAGATTGTTATTAGAATAAACCTCTACACATTGTTTTCAAGTTCTTGCTATCTATCTATAGACTAGATTCTGAATTCTTCTAGATTCCTCAAATTCATTTTTTTCTACAAAATTACCAAAAATGGAAACTGCTCCATTCATGAAGCTCTAGGAGCTAAAATTAGATAAACTTTAAGGGATAAGTCTTCCATTTGGTGTATGGGCCACACAAAAAGTTCACCAAACCGCACAATGCCATAACCAGAGATACTCAACCTCCAAACAAGACGAGAAGTTAATGGTTTCATGCTATAGATATGGCTTTTCCAAAGCCATCTGAGCAAGACTCCATATCATGAGACTCTGACTCCTCTTAATCCCTACCTTTTTCACATGGGAAGATAATAGTATAATTAAAATTTTACAATCAATAGCTTCTTCTGGTAACTTGACAAAACCTGACCTAACAGATCCTTTAGTCTACTTAGTGGGTGACTTTGGCAACATCCCTAATACAACTGTTGTTCACTTTCTGCTTTAGTTCAACTCAGTCATGAGATACTAGAAAATAAAATTATATTATTGATTGGTTAAATTTTTAAAGTCTGTGCTATTGCTAATGCTACATGCTGTACCTGGATAAATTTCTCTGAGAAAGGAATATACACAAAATTTAAAATATTTAGGTCATGTCTATTGCCTTTGAAAGTGCCTGGCCACTGCTTCTACCATTATTATTCACACTGCATTTCGTTGCAGCTTGTCTAAACAACACTGGGCCAACACTGTGCTGCTCTTAAGCTGCTCCGCTTTGCCAAAAATTGCTGTGCCTCTGATACATCCGTTCTCCTGATGTGGCAAGATCAGCTTGCATTTTCTGCTAAACTCTTCTTCCTAACCTATGTGCTACATTTCTGTATATGGGTCCTAAAACCGTGTTATTTTATACTACCAGTTTCTTGAGAAAACAGTTATTTCTGATTTGCAGCTTTCTCTCTCCAGGCAAAACTTGTTTACCAGAATCTTTGGATCACTGTTCTTTTTTTTTTTTTTTTTTTTCAAGCATCGTTGTTGGGAGAATAAGCTGAGGAATAGATAATGTTCTACACTCAAAATTATCCCCTTCTAGGATGCACCCATGGTAAATGGACCACATGGACGTGTCTGAATCCCTCTTTCAATAGGGATGCTCTTCCAGAAAGCCCCTCAGCAGCACGGGCTTCCCGACTCTCCTTCCATTCATGCTCAGCTGTTCTAGCTCATATTTAATTTAACAAAACCATTGAAAAAGCTGCATGTAATCCTCATTCTATCATGTGGAATCAGTTGCTACCAATTAATTAATTCCTTTTTTTTTTTTTTTGGCAAAGTACCGAGTTTAAGGATGATTTATCATATTGTTTTGGATAGTTTTTAGCTCAAATGCATTCTAAATGACAACTGTGGACAATAGTCTTGTTATACTGGGTAGCTAGTGCCTACTAAGGAATGATGCTATAAGCCTTTTATTCCTCCCTCCTTCACTCTCTGTCTCACTCCTTCCTTTTCCTCCTTCCTTACATTTTTCTTCTTTGAATAAATAGTTTGTTGAAAGCAGCAGAATTCCACATTAGCTTTGTCAGCCATATGAATGGTTAACACGGTTGCCTCAATATGGAGTTGTCTACCACCCTGTGAGTTGTTTTTTCCTTGGTTGGTGATGGATAACTCCCATATGCTGGAATCTGTGGGCCATCACTATTATTGTGGCAGTGCTGAAAGAAGTCAGTGTTTCTTCCGAGGTTGAACTTCACCCTCTATGGTGTGTTTCTCAATCTTTCTTTCATTATGCTCCACTTCCTACCCACTCAAACCCCTAGAAGCCTTTTTAACTTTTTATTCCCTAATCACTTCCCTTCTCCCCCATGAAATTTTAATACCACAGATACGCTACATATCTGTTTGCTTATGCAGTGTTGTCTGCCAACCATTGCAATAAATAAGTTTTATTTATTTCACCACTCCTTCCTACCTCTGCTAAGAACCATTTTTTACCCACGGGGCAATATTAATCTTCATAGAGGATTTATGCTTTCTGAAAAAAAAAAAGCTCTGATAATATTGTCTTTTTTCTTCTTTTAGGGGAAAGGCAGTTTGATATAATAAAAAGATTAGAGACTTGGGAGTCAGAGAGATGGGGGTTCTGTTTTTGCCATTACCAGCTGTGTGATCTTGGGAAAACACCTCAGAATCTTACTTCATAAGCAGTAAAATGTAGGAAAGTATACTTAACTCATAAGGCTGTTTGGAGATTAAATTTAGAATTCCTGTGCGATCTTTGGCATAGTGACACTCACATAAGTATAATTCCCTAGTAGTTACTCTAGGTCATATTGTCAATTCATCAATTTCTCGATGCCGATTACCTTCTATCTTCTTGAAATCGTATTATTCCTGGATTAATTCACACACTGTCTCATATTCATTTCCATAAGATGTTACAACTTAACATAGATATTCTTCAAACTGGTTCATTTTCCCTCTGGAAAGAAAAACAGCTTGTATTTAGTTAGAGCTCACAGAACCCAGTTCACGTCAGGCAGAAAGTCAAACAGAAGGCATACTCTGTAGGTTAAGGAAAAAATTTCACAGGTATTCATATTTCCTGGGTCTGGAATTGAACAATAACTTCTTAGATCTGTGCTAGAAATTTTGGAGTCTGCTCAGTAAAGTGGACACTATGGTAGTCCCCCCTTATCTATGGGGGATACATTCTAAGACCCCCAGGATACTCCTGAAACTGTGGATAGTACCAAACCCTACATAAACTATGTTTTTTTTCTGTACATACATACCTATTATAAAGTTTAATTTATAAGTTAGGCACAGTAAGAGATTAACAACAATAATAATAAAATTGAAAAATTATAACAACATACTGTAATTTAAATTATGTGAATGTGGCATCTCTCTCTCTCTCTCTCTCTTAAAATATCTTATTGTACTGCACTCACCTATTTTCAGACCTAGGTTGACCGTGGGTAACTGAAACCTCAGAAAGTGAAACCTTGGCTAAGGAGAGACTATTGTGATTCTAGGAGTTCTTGAGAGTATGCCTTTTAAACCTTCTTAATCCTTGCTACTCAGACTTTGATTCATAGACCAGCAGCCCCAGCATTCCCTGGGAACTTATTAGAAATGCAGACTCTCAAGTCACACCCAAGAACTACTGAATCAGGATCTTCATTACAATAAGATTCCCAGCTGATCTGTATGCATTGTAAAGTTTGAGAAGCACTTTGCATAATCACCTTTCTTCCTCTAATTGCATCCGATAATCTTTCAATTGACACTATTTGTAAATATTATTACCTATTCGTACCTATTAATGCTATTAACTAAATGCTAAGCCCAGCCTTCATCAGTAAATCTTGTCCTGTAAAAGTTGTACACTGGCCATACACATAGAGTGATTCTAAATTTTAGTTATGAGGGTGGGTGTGGTGGCTCACGCCTGTAATCTCAGCCCTTTGGGAGGCCAAAGCTGGTGGATCACCTGAGGTCACGAACTCGAGACAAGCCTGACCAATATAGTGAAACCTCGTCTCTATTAAAAATACAAAAATTCGCCGGGCATGGTGGTGGGCATCTGTAGTCCCAGCTACTCGGGGGGCTGAGACAGGAGAATCGCTTGAACCCCGGTGGCGGAGGTTGCAGTGAGCCGAGATCATGCCACTGCACTCCAGCCTGGGTGACGGAAAGAGACTCCGTCTCAAAAAAATAAAAATAAATAAATGAATAAACTTTAGTTATGTTTATAACTTACCTTAGAAGCCTACTAAAAATGAAGATTCCAGGAGACTACCCACAGAAATTAGTATTCACTAGATTTATGATGATGTCCAAGAATCTGAATTTTCTATAAACACTTAAGTTTTTTTTTTTAATGCAAGTGATTTGTGGACTGTAGTTTATGAAATACGGCATTAAACTATTTAATTTAGAAATAATCTTGCTCTTTCTTATTCCTTTAATCATAATGAGAGTTGCTGGTCACTGTGCAGGTATATTTGGTGGGTAGAGAGCTCAGGCAATGTACACAAAGCCAGTTTCTTAGAATACTTACTCATCTCACTGTAATGTTCTTAATATTTTCTCTGATGTTGTAACCCTGCTCTGGGTAAGAACATATGAGACTGGCTGAGGCTGCAGAAGATGTATTGCAGTACTTATTAATGAAGGGGAGAAATTTTTATCACTTAATCCCTCTTTAATCAATGACCACTGCCGAAACAACTAATATTTATTATATTTATAACTTCTTTTGTAAGTATGTAGGGGAGGGGAGTGTTAAAAATCCAGATACATCTCATTGCTTTGAAGAGAGTTTCAAAGTACGTCTTACCTAGCTGTATATACTATTTTGTAAATGCTGGGCAGTAAATGGTTAATTCATAGCCATAGCATTTTCCCATAACATTTTGTGCTACAATTAAGGTATCAGGTAAAACACATTGAAAGTCTTTCAGAAATTGATGCACAAAGCAGAAAACACATTAATAGGAGTACAATAGACAATTTTAGAGATAGCAGATCATCTTTCCCATCTTGCTTGAGAAACAGATGCTGAATAACCATCATGTTACACAAAGTCTCCTTCAGAAACACTAGATGTAATTAGGAGTAGCTGTTACTTGGAGAAGGAAATAGCATAATAATAAGAGGGTTGGTGGCACATATTAAATGGAAGAATTACATAATCCTCTGTATATTTAATACTACATAAAAGGTTTTTATGTCCAATGAGAGAGCCCATCAGATAAGAGAGTTGGTAAATGAGCACATTTGACATTGAACCATGTTGAGGGTACATATTGAGAATTTGACTTTATTTATTGTTGTTATTGTCAATTTTTATAACAAACATTGAACTATTTATTACATGGGGGGCATTATTTTTTTGTTTTTTAAAAAATGATTTCTTTTAACTTTTATTTGCCTTTCAACATTACAGCCACCATTGGGGTTTCTTAGATAACAGAACTAGACTTAATCAGTAGAAATTATGAAAATAAGAATAATTTTTGAGTGTCTGTCTATATCTATTATCTAGCTACCATCTCTCTCTCTCTATCTGTCTATCTACCTACCTAGCTATCTATCGGAAGGAACTGAAGATTCCTCCAAGGTCCCTTCTCCACTTCAAGCCAATTTGATTCATAAGATTCTGAGGGCATTTCTGGAATCTATTTTAAAGGCAATATGGCAGCAAAAAGGAAAATGTAATAATACCACAGGAAGTAATATAGGGCCGAGTCAAGAAAGCTGTGGGTCACAGGGAGAAGATGGACTATTTAGGAACAGACCTAGGAAGGAGACTATAAGCCCTGAGAAGGGATTTTCCATCATTAGTTGTTTATGGAAAGTGAGTAAAAATACTCTTACGCATCATCCCAGTTCCCATGATGTTTTGAGCGTCTCTTCTATAAAGAGACTGTTATAAGAGGTAAGATTACTAGCAATACATCCAAGGGACTGCAGCTGGTTTACCTAATCCTTTATGCTGTGATTGGTAAAAATCACACAAGGTCCAGGGTAAGTAATGAGGTTGACATATCTTTAGGTGCATCTTTGTTACAAGTTTTGGATCAGCTTTAAAGAAATTGTCCTTACTTTGGCTAAACAAAGAGACAGTGTTTTATCTTTTTATTTTCCAAGGTACGTGTCTTGTCTCGTCTGCAGCTTATCAAACAGAACAATTACATCAGCCTTTCAGATTTTTAAGATGCTAGGCTTTATACCTTCCAAACAACACTTTTTGTCACCAGTGATGTTTACAGTAAGATTAATAGTGGGGAGCTTAACAGAGAGTTCTTTCATGGCCTGTCATATGACCTTGCTCCCTGGCTATCAGCATGACCGAATAGACCCCAGTACATTATTGCTGACACGGCTTCATTCAAACTGTAGAGATGAGACGTCTCCATAGGCACACCAGCTACAAATAGAAACATCTGTTGGGTCTATGCAGAAGATAAAGTAACCTCTTAACAAAACAAAACAAAAAAAAAACCCAAACATATGGGTAAGGTGTAGATCTAAGGAAGCTTGAATGAGACATTTTAAAGTTGGGTTTTTAATTAGATTGGGTTTTTTTTAGAACATCCTTAGAGGGGTCTACTAGGTGAATTTAAAAATAGAAGTATGATAAGATTGGGTAATATTAAAAAAGAGACAGAGCAATGAGATTGAGACTCATAGAGAAATTTAGGACACTTTGCTAACTGTATATAGAAAGTAGCTTTGGAAAAGTACATAGAGTTTCTCCTACAGTTCTTGGCAGTCTTCCAAAATCAGAGTCAGAGTTCTTTGAATTTGGAAAGAGGGGATTGTTTAGAGATAGGGTGTCTATGGGGCCTCTGGGCAATAGGAATACTTTGCTTTTCAAACAAGAGGTGATATGGCTCTGGCATATCCATATATAGTTAGGTATCAGTGTGTTGTTACAGGGAGTACTTTAAGACAGAGCCATGCTAGAATTAAGAATGGTTAATCTAAGGAATGGAACCTACAGATGAGGGTGCTAAAACAGTTTTGGAAGAGAAAAAAGAGAAGCCAAACTAAAAAGAGACCAGCGTAAGTAGCTGAGGCTATAGAAGGGCTCATGGTTTATAAAGAAATAGAAACTGAAAAAAAGCATTTACAAAATAAGCTGCACTGCAAGGCCACACAGCTCTATCAGAGGCTATAAATGCTATTAAACTCATGGGGTAGTTTAGTTTTATACAATAAGGAAATATTGCTTGCTTTTACTTAAATCTGATATTATTCGCCTCATTTAATTGCTAGTTTTCTAGGAGAGGGTCAACAGTAAATGGTTAACATTAGTGGCATTAGTCCTCAGCAAGCCTTGACCGTTGAAAAAAGTAGTGGGTAACTTCCATTAAAATCAAAGTGGCAGGCAAAACCTCAGAATGCTTTCATAGGAAGGGGCTGGAAAGTACAAGCACCATCACTGAGGACTATCCTATCAAGATGAGGAGCATACTGTGTTTCTCTTTTCTTCCTTGATGCCTGGTACAATGCATGACACATAGTTTTTGTTTTGTTTTGTTTCGGCAATGATTTGTATGTGTGTGTGCCCTATGATGGGTCAGCTTAATGATTTCTTGTTAATGCTCAACTGAAATCTTAGTGTAATATCCTTTAAAATGTTCTTTGTGTTCTCTTCTGCCCTCCCCCCAACAACACATTTAAAATGGGAAAGCTATAAATAAAAGAAAAAGGAAAATAAATTAGAGTACCAAGTAAAAAGATAAGAGAAACCCCAAATAAGAATAAGTTTCTGGATAAGAAAACAAAATCCCGTGAGTAATAGCAGGAGCATCAAATAATTAAACATGATATTTAAAAGTGGGGCAATGGGGTAAATTGGAACACGTGTGTTTGGCAAAAGGAATTCATTTGTATGCAGAAATCAGGATTGTCATCAACTGCTCTTACAGTAAGTCTAAATTTCCATCTTTTGCTTTTGTACTTTTCCATTACACATAGGACATTATAACCGGATCAGCGGGGCAGCCAAGAGAGCAGAATTTATATTTCTAAATGAAAGTTGATAGTTAATAGCCTAGCTGCATAATGAGCCACATTTCTTGTGCAGAGTCCAAGCTTACACTGATTGCCCAAGTCTAAACAGTGACCCTCCCAAGGCTGTTGATTTCCTCAGTAATCCCAGATGGCCCATGCTATGTGAGACCCAATAAATCAACCCTATCTACAATATTTTTGCTGGAAACAGGGAGAAGCAGCCACACTGGGCTTTCTCTGTGACAGTGAGGGAGGCACGATATATGCAACTTAGCTTACAGCAAGTTTCCATTCATAGAGGTGTCAGATACATTTAAACCACCTTGCAATTCATATTTTAAAATGAAAAATTTACCTTAGCATAGATAATTTGTGTTTTCTTGAACAATGGAGGATGCAGTGACGAGAAATACAGTAATTGAGGGTGAAATTCCTTGTAATGGTGATAGCTTATGTTTATTAAGTGCTTTCTGGGAGCAAAGCATTAGGTTAAGCCCCTTTCATGCATTATACCATTTAATCCTAACAAAATTCTGATGAGTTAAATACCACTGTAATTCATATACTAATGAAACAGAAACTGAGGTTTATAAAGGTTAAATAACCTGCTCAAGTAGCAGAGCCAGGATTTGAACCCTAATCTTGTCTGATGCTAAATCCCATGCTTTTACCGCAGTATATTTGCTTTGCTTCAAAATATAATTGAGCAAAAGAAACCTAAAATTTGTTTATAGGATCTCTCTGGGTAATACTTTAATATCTTGTATGAATATAACATGCCTCTTCTAGAATTCAGAGAATTCTAAGACTCATCTTGTTGAAACCCTTCTGCTCCCATATGGAAAAGAAGAGAATAGGGGACGAACATTCTTCAGTGGTAAATGACTATCCTCTTTGCCTCTCACATTTGACCTATCTCTTCAGGCTCATGATAAATGCCACCTTCCCTAAGTAAACTCTTCCAGAACTACACTCCCACCAAAGTCAATATTAAGCATTTTTTCCCATGCTGTCCCCACCATGCTTTATGGATATTATTCTCTTCTCTGCACTTCTCCACAGATTTCTAGGGGACAATGTCTATATCTTACTCATAGCTTTATTACCACAGTGTAATGACAGGCCAAAAAGAGATTCTGGAATTGAACTCAATCTTATTTAGAATATTCTGCTTTTATTTCATCTACTTTAGTGTTTTTGTTTGCAATTTTAAAGTGCCCAAGAAATGAGAGGGAAGAATAAAGGCCAACTCAATTGGTCAATTTGTACAAAATAACTTGAGCCCTGGCCAGGTGTCTATGCTGTTGAATCATTTGTCACATGGTTCCCAGGTGAGAGTACTCTGATGATTCTGTTCCAATTCATCACAATAGGGTGGAGAAGTACCACAGAGCACAAATTGTGCTGATGATGGTTGTTCAGTGCATCATCCTTCATATTTGCCAGAATTAATTCAAGCAGTCATTCAACAAACATCATTTGTACATCGAACAAAATTAAGTTGGAGAGGGATTAGAAGACATGGTTTTCAGGAGAGGAAAATTACAAAAACGAACATAATGGCAGAAGTCTGTGTTTTCAAAGACTTATTTTCTATTAGAGAAAACGTAGAATTTTGCTCCCTTCTATATTTAGTATTTATTTTGTTTGGCTTATCACAAAAGCAATTTTTATGTGGATAACACTTGACAGTTTACAAAGCACTTCCACACTCATTTATTGTTTCACTTAGTTTTCAAGATAGATCCTAATCAGCATCCTGCTGATGCTGAAAACCAAACACACTTTGTTATTTCTTGCATCCAGATTGTGGGAATTAGAGGCAACCACTGAATGGCCGTGCTAAATTAAGGTCATGCTGATGACATAGAGAAAATGCTATTATTTGGTTATAGACATTAAAAGATGCATTTCGTAGGCTAGACTTCTATATCTTTATAAATCAGTCCCCAGTTCCATCTTTAGCTCATAGCCTAAGGAAAACAATAAACTATCTCCTGCCTTAAAAAACACCCACTTGAAATCACAACAATTATTTCACGCTAGGTCACAACTTTAATTTTTAATTTTTATTATTTTATTTTTTATTATTTTACTTTAAGTCCTGGGATACATGTGCAGAACATGCAGGTTTGTTACATAGGTATATGTGTGCCATACCAGTTTGCTGCACCTCTCTACCCATCATCTAGGTTTTAAGCCATGCATGCATTAGCTATTTGTCCTGATGCTCTACTCCCCTTGCTCCCCCCCCACCCCCTGACAGTCCTCCGTTTGTTTTTCCCCTCCCTGTGTCCATGTGTTCTCAATGTTCAATTCCCATTTATGAGTGAGAACATAGGATGTTTAGTTTTCTGTTCCTGCATTAGTTTGCTGAGGATGATGACTTCCAATTCGTGAGTTGCACAGTTCCACGGAAAAAGCACGGTTTCCTAGGATGGGTAGCATGCTTGCTTAACACCTCCCTTGGCTGGGGGATGGGGGAATCCCTTGCCCCTTGTGGCTCTCAGGTGGGCCGCCACACCACACTGCTCTTCCTTTCTCTTAGTGGGTCTCGCCAGGTCTAGTCAGTCCTGATGACAGAACCTGGATACCTTAGTTGCTGGTGCAGGATTCGCAAACTGTTTTAGTTCTTTTCAGTGGGAGCCTCTGACCACCACTGCTTCTAGTTGGCCATCTTGGCCCCAATCACAGCTCGTTATTGTGATGCTGTCTGCCCATTATGATGCTGCACCTCAGGCCATTCCTGCACTGCATTATAACCAACAATCATCAATAATGTAAGAAAACAGGGCAGAATATTTTTTATTATGGCTGTGTTGTTTTTAAAAAAGAAAAGTAGAAGGCAAATAACAGACAAACGGAAAAAAGCTTTTGCACATAAATGGCTTGTGCTTTTTTTCAATAATAAAAGCACCGAAATCAGTTTCCCTCTAATGGATAAAAGTTGATTGTGTTTTAGAGAATGGCACATGGCTTCAAGGATCAGTTAAGTGAATTTTATTAGGGCCCAAATGGGTGATAGGAGATTAATGTTTGCCTTCTTGAGAATAACTGTGCCAACTTCCTCCAAAGAAGGAAGCATGATGTAACTCGTTAAATACAGAGAGTCAAGATGAGCTCCTCAACCAGTTGGCCCCTGAGTTTCACACACCCCAGGAACTGTCAGTGCAACCACATCCCACTTAACAAGAATGCAGTCTTACTTTTAAGGATGGCTCTAGGCTTGGTCATTTCCCTTTTGAAATGGCAATTGACTCATAAAACCTTAGGAAAAAAAGTGTTTTGGAAGGAAACCAAAAAGTTAAGGCATATACTTGCTTAACAATGAATGTTCTCCAAAATAAAAATGTCCCATCAATACAATTAGTACCAAAATATTCCCCACCACCAAAGTCCTAGTAATAATGCAGAAATATTGGCAAAGAAAGGTGACTCATCACCTTTCATTAAAAGAGGAAAAGCTAAAAGTAGTTACCTAGGCTTTTGATTCATCTGTTTTCTTCTTCTAGGACCAAGGAAACTAAAGGCTATGAAGTGCTATCAGTTGAGCAGATGTATCAGAGATTCAGCTCATAAAATATCAGCTAAAAAGTAATAATTAAGTCATTTCTGTTTTAAAACATGATTTCCTATAGGAGGAAGGATATGCTGAAGACGGTGACACTTTCTCTCTGACTGGATTCAGAAAAAATAAGCTGATAAAGCATAAGCAACTTAGAATAAGGAAGACTTTCTTGATGAGGAGAGAATGCCCAATGGTTGAAGGGAAAAGTCTTGAAAAATTGACTATATTTTCTGTTGGAATGGGTCTAGTTGCAGTTCTGATAGGTAGAGTTCAAGTTGTTTTTTGTTTTGTTTTGTTTTGGTTTTTTGAGACGGAATTTCACTCTTGTTGCCCAGGCTGGAGCGCAATGGCGTGATCTCGGCTCACCGCAACCTCCGCCTCCCAGGTTCAAGCAGTTCTCCTGCCTCAGCCTACCGAGTATCTGGGATCACAGGCATGCACCACCACGCCTGGCTAATTTGTAGAGATGGGGTTTCTCCATGTTGAGGCTGGTCTCGAATTCCTGACCTCAGGTGATCCGCCCGCCTCGGCCTCCCAAAGTGCTGGGATTACAGGCGTGAGCCACCGCGCCCAGCCAAGATTTTTTAAAAGCCATCTTTCAGCCCCCTAACTCTTCTTAAAATTAACATTTTTGTTATGAAATAACTATACTGACATGCAGTTGTAGGAAATAATGCAGAGAGGTACCACTCTTTACACAGTGACTCCCAGTGGTAACGTTTTGCAAAACTGTAGTGCAATATCACAACCAGGATCTTGATGTTGATACAGTCAAGACACAAAACAGTTTCCTCACCAGCAGAGAGTCCCTCTTGTACCCTTATAGTCATACTCACCTTATCCCTCCTTACCTGTTCCTGACCCTTGGCAACAACTAACTTGTTCTTCATTTCTAAAGTTTTGTGATTTCAAAAGTGTCTTATAAATGGAATCATACAGTATGTGACCTTTCGGTATTGGTTTTTATTTTTATTTTTTACTCAATATAATTCCCTGGAGATTCATCAAAGTGGACGTGTATATCAATGTTTATTCATTTTTATTGCCGAGTAGTATTCTCTAGTATGGATATACTGCAGTTTAACCGTTCACTTATTGAAAGAAATCTGAGTTGTTTACAGTTCTTGGTTACTATGAAAAAAACTGTTAGAAACTTTCATGTACAGGTTTTCATGTGAAAATAAGTTTTCATTTGTTTGGGTTAAATGTCTGAGATTGCAATTTTTCAGTTATATGGTATTTGAACATTTAGTAGAAAACTTCCAAACTGTTTTCCAGAGTGGCTGTACCATTTTACATCCTCCCCCACCCCTGCATATATGAGTAATCCTGTTTCTCTGCATTTCTATACACCAGCATTTGCTGTCGTCACTCTTTTTTAATTTAGCTATTCTGATAGGTATATAGTGATATCTTATTGGGGTTTTACTTTGCATTTCCCTAATGATTAATGAGATTGAACCTAATTTCAGCTTATGTGAATACCATCTCTCTAGCCCCTTTGGCTAAATGTTCGTATGTGTCTTCTGCCAATTTTCTAATTGGAATATTTATTGTTGTTGTTTTTTAACTGTTGAGTTTTGAGAGTTCTTTATGTATTCTAGTTACTAATCCTCTTTCAGGTATGTAATTTCAAAATATTTTCTCCCAGTGGGTAACTTGTCTTTTCATTTTTTCATATTTTTTTTCTTGCTCTGTTGCTCTGTTGCCTAGGCTGGAGTGCAGTGGTGCAATTATGAGTCAAGGTTAACTGTAGTCTCAACTTCTCAACCTTGTGAATTCAAGCAATCCTCCCACCTCAGCCTCCCAAGTAGCTGGAACTACAGGCATTTAACACCACACCCAGCTAATTTTTAAAAAATATTTTGTAGAGGCTGGGTCTCACCATGTGCCCAAGCTGATCTCAAACTCCTTGGTTCGGGTGATCCTCCTGATGCCCAAATCCTGGAATTACAGGCATAAACCTCTGTACCTGGCTTTTTTCTTCCTCTCAAGAGCTTTTTAGAATTCAAATCGTTTGAAATTTTATTGAGATTAAAGTGATCAATTTTTTTCTTTCTTTCTATTTTGTTGTTGTTGTTGTTTTGAGACAGAGTCTTACTCTGTCACACAGGTGGGAGTGCAGTGGCATAATCTCGGCTCACTGAAGCCTCCACCTCCCAGGTTCAAGTGATTCTCATGTTTCAGCCTCCCAAGTAGCTGGGATTACAGGTGTGTGCCACCATGTCTGGCTAATTTTGTACTTTTAGTAGAGACGGGGTTTTGCCATATTGGCCAGCCTGGTCTTGAACTCCTGGCCTCAAGTGATCCACCCGTCTCAGCCTCCCACAGTGCTGGAATTACAAGCATGAGCCACTGCACCTGGCTTAATTTTTTTCTTTTATGGTTCAAGTCTATGAATTCTTTTGTCTATGCTTAGATCCTGCAAATTTTTTCCTAAAAGTTTTACAGTTTAACATTTTACATTTAATCCCATAATTCATTTTGAGTTAATTTTTATAATAAAGTGTGAGGCTTAGGTTAAGGTGTTTTTTGTTTGTTTGTTTTTGTTATTGTTGTTTGTTTGTTTTTTTGTTGTTGTTATTGATGTCTACTTGTTCCAGTACCATTTGTTGAAAAGACCATCTTTTCTCCATTGATTACTTTAATTTTGTAAGACCATAACTCTTAACATCAAAGAAGACACAACTTTATCTATATTTTCTTATATCTAAGAAAAGCAGTAGTTTTTGTTTAGTGAGTGCTAATTGTGTGCCAAAGCACTATCCTAAGCTTCTTATATATCTTTACCCATTTCCTTGCCTCAATGACTCATTACTCATTTAATTGTCTTAATAACTCCTTGAAGTAAGTATTATTGTTTCCATCTCACAGATAATGAAACTAAAATTTTGCTGGGTTAAATGATTTGCTCAAAGTCACAAAGCTAGCGAGTTGGAAAGCTGGGATTCGGACCCAAGCGGTATTCCCCTAGAGACTGTGCTGTTAACCTTCGTGAATGCTGCATTATTTACAGTGTGCCAGATATTTAGCAAAATACTGAACATTTTGCCATTTTTCTCACTGTTATCACAAGGTATTTCAACTAACGTAGTAATAAAAGACTCTCTCCTCACATCGCTTTTTTTAAGTTTCATGTGTTTGATGTTTTATTCATATAAAAACCCTCATATCCATGAAAATACAATTTAAGAGTCAAAAAGCATAAAATTCTATTTCCAAATTTGGAGTCTGTTTCACAAACTGAAGCGCACAGTTTTGATACCTTGACAACCTTTCTGTTACTTGCAAACCAACTCTATTTCATGGGGTCTAAACACACACACACACTCACACACACACAAATCCACTGGGGAATCCCAGTGCTATTGTTATTAGTTGCTAATAGAGCTTAGGATTGTTTACTAAAATCAACTCCTATTTCCTTTTTGATTTGTTCTTTCAGTTTGTTTCCTGGTTTCTCAGAATAAACACAGCAAGTATTCATGATAAATGAAGGCAGTATGGAAGGAAACAGCGCTAGCTGTGCTGTCAGAGAAAAATTGAAAAAAAGTGGCCATGCAAAATTTCCAACATGTAAATATTTTCTTTCATATGGAGGCAGAAAATGGGATTTTAAAATATGAGCCAAAAATAGATTATTAAAAAATTTCTACTCAGTAAAAATGAAAAAAAAAAAAACAAAGAAAAATCTTGTTTAACTGTAAGGGCATTTTGGAATCTTCATTTACAAAAGCATTTCTGAAGTTGCAAAATCTGACACAGATGAAAGATAAAAGAGCCAGAAATTCCTTCTCACATGCAATATCAAACTGACTTGGGTTACAGGAATGCTGTTAAACTGAGTTTGAACAATCCTTTATTATTGTGTTTATCTATCCATGAAGTAACTTGTCATGTTCTTCTCTTGAGTAAAAAGCACTATCCTAAAAATGGTACTTATAGTAGTTTGCCTTATTGAGAAGAAGAAGGGATAAAATCTGGTCCGAATGGTTTGAAGTTCCAATATGAGAGCTACTCGGTATAATCCAAAAGTCCCAAGATAGTTTAAAATTGTCATCCTGATTTTCAAATATGTCTTCAAACTAGATTTCCAAATCTTCTGAGATGTTTTCGTCACTAAAGCTGGAGAAATTGTAGATGGTAGATATCCAGGAGATTGGTTAACAATTGCTGGGTACAATGTCTACCACTGATGAAGCTGCTAGCAGGTAGAGATGAAAGCATTATGGAACATAAACCACATAGATAAGTGACATAAAATACAGCACTTTGGAATCTTGGTATGCACCTGCCCCTCCTCTCCCATTCCCTGCTCCTCAACACCCTTGGCCTTTCTTCTGTTCTTCTTTGTTCCCCATTTCACATTCCATTTGTGGAGAGTTCATATCATGTATTAAAATAATACTAACAGTTGGTGGTTCTTGTCTGCAAATCCCACTGCTTTGAGAGGCTGAGGTGGGAGGATCACTTGAGGCCAGGAGTTTGAGACCAGCCTGGGCAACATGGTGAGACCCTATCTCTACCAAAAAAAAAAAAAAAAAAGAAAAAAACCTCCTCAAATAATTATACTAATACTTAATGAAACTCTGGATTTACACATATTTATACCTAAGGGAAATTGTAAGCTACAAATTTATTTGGTGTAAGGGTCCTTGGTGAAGTAGAAAGATGGAGTGAACATTGTATTTATACTTTTTAAAGGATTCTCAGAACATTAAAGAAAGCAAAATCAAAGCTGTTCTTGTTGGCTCAGGCTATATAAAATTTAGGGCATTCAGAAAAGGCCAGCTTTCAAAAAATTAATTTTCTTTCTGTTTTGCTTCTCCTCAGATAAAGATACCCAATACTGCAGCAAGACATTTAACTGTGTAGGTCATTTGTGTTTCATTATAAAAATCAAAAATGTATTTCATTTTGTATTTCATTATAAAAATCAAAAAGGGCAAAAGTAAAGTAAGTAATTTGTGTTTTGAGCTTCATTATGAATATCAAAAAGGGCAAAAGTAAGGTAGAGTGTAGTACATGGAATCATCAGTGTCTCTGAGACTCAGTGGTGAGACAACTTCAAGATAAAGAGGAAATAGAATAATTTGCCTTTTTTTCTCTAACCATGTACAATTATGAACTTCCGAATAGCCTACTATTCTTTACCAGATCCCCTGAGTGATCTTTTTAAAGGTAAACCAGATTATGTCAGCTTAAAACCCTTTAGCAGCTTTCCATCTCACTCAGGATAAAATCCAAAGTCCCCCCAATGGCCTTCCAAGGTCCTTTACATAGACTGACCTCCAATTACCTCTCTGATCACATGTCTTCTGCTCCACTTTTCTCTTCTTTGCATCGTCAAGTTCTGTCATTCATCTCCCTGGACTGTGTTTTCCCCAAATGCCCTGTGGCTTGTTCTCTTACCTCCTTCAAGTCCTTCTCTCCCAGAGACCTTTCTTGGATGCTTTACACAACCACCCTCTATCCTTACTTCTACCATTTCTCATCTCCCTTGGCTTTATTTTTCTCCTTAGCATTTTTTTTCAAACTATAATGCTAAATATCTTAAATATTTATCTTGTTTTTTGATTGTTTTCTTTTGCGTTCTAAAATTCCCTACTAAAGTGTAAATCCAAGAAGTGCAGGAATATTTGGGTTTAAGTAAAGTAATGTATGTGGTACATACACACAATGGAGTACTATTCAGCCATAAAAAATAATGAGAACCTGTCATTTGCAACATGGATGGAGTAGAGATCATTATGTTACATAAAATAAGCCAGGGAGATAAAGACAAACATTGCATTTTCTCATTTATTTGTGGGATCTAAAAAACAAAACAACTAAACTCAATGACATAGCGAGTAGAAGGATGTTTACCAGGGGCTGGGAAGGGTGTTGGGAGGCTTTGGGGGAAGTGGGGATGGTTAATGGGTACAAAAAAATACAAAGAAGGAATAAGTCCTACTATTTGATAGCACAACACGGTGACTATAATCAATAATACCTTAATTTTACATTTTAAAATAACTCAAAGAGTGTAATTGGATTATTTGTAATTCAAAGGATAAATGCTTGAGGGATGGATACCCCATTCCCAATGATATGCTTATTTCACATTGCATGTCTGAATTAAAACATCTCATATACCCCATAAATATATACACCTACTATGTACCCACAAAAATAAAAAATAAAAACATATAAAACAGGTCCTGGCGTATACTATGGTCTCAGTACTATGTACTATTGGTGAATGCTTAATAGATGGACAAGTCATGCTTTAAGAAGCTGAAAGAAAGTTAGTCATTTCTCACTTGACATTTATAAAGAACTACAAAATGGGGGAAGCAGAATTGGCAAGGTCATTGGTTGGATATCTACAATTAAAATGTTTTTTTAAAAGGTTATTTATGTAGTTTCCTACTTTGGGGTGTAATCATGAGAGAAGCCTACAGGTCTACTTAAATTACTCAGTCAACTAATTGAAATTTCTATTCTTATTTTGCTGCAGGGGACAATCCAGTTATAGTGTCTCAGCCCACAGAACAGTGCCAACATTGATACAATAAAAGAGAATTTGGCTTAAAGAGGGATTTGTTTCCCCCCTCCCCCAACCCCTGTTTATGCTGGATGAGAAAAACTAAGCAGCTTTAAGCAACTTTGAAGTTTTTCAGACTTGAATTTGATTCCCACCTCTGCCAGTAATTATCTATGTGAACTTGGCTAATTTGCTGACTCTTTCTTAACTTCCATTTTTTTCTTCCTTAATAAAAGGGGATACATTAGATGTTGTAGTAGTTTCCTGTGGCTGCTGTAACAAATTACTACAAACTTGCAACCTTAAAAAAACCCAGAAATTTATGCTCTCAGTTCTGGAGGCCAGAAGTCCAAAGTCAGTATCACTGGACTGTAATCAAGATGTCAACAGGACTACACACCCTCCAGAGAGTTTGGGGTAGGATCGTTTCTTGACTCTTCCAGCTTATCGCGGCTGCAGGTGATCCTTGGATTGTGGTCACCTCCCTCTAACCTCTGCTTCTGTCTTTACATTGCCTTCTCCTTTCTGCCTGTGAAATCTCTCTGTCTTCCTTTTATATGGACATTTGTAATGACATTTAGGACCCACTCAGATAATCAAGAATTACCTCATCATCTCAAGATCCTTAACTTAGGCACATTCACGAAGACTCTTTTTCCAAGTAAGGTAACATTTACAGATTCCAGAGATTCAAATACATACATGTTGGTGGGGGCATTTTTCAGGCTATCATAGGCATCCTCTTAGGATCGATGTTACAGTGACTGGTATATTTAATGAATTCAGTACCCTTCCTCTTCTTTTGTCTTTCCCTTCTCTTCCTCCAAACCTCCATAACGTTCCCCTGTAGCACTAACTCCCACCCCTAATATTATGAAAAAGGCTATGCCTGCCCTTAGCATCACTGCTGCCTTTCAGTTTGTACCTCGATTATCTAGTTTAAAACAGACTCTGGGCAGTTGAAAAAAGAAAAAGAAACCTTTCCTTTTCACAAGTAGCTTCCATTCTGGTGTGGGAGATGAACAGTTAAACAACCAGTTGCAATATAAGGAAGAACAATATACAATTTACACAGACACATCTGTAATGCACCGCAGGTTAAAAAAGGAATTAGTAATTATTATTGAGAGGTGGGAGCTAGAGAAATCTTGGAGCCAATAAAATTTGAACCAAACCTTGAAGACAAGAATGTCAATGGGTTAATGATGTTGGAAGAAATTTCCAGACAGGAGAAGGGCACAGAGGAGAGCTCTCCCTTGTTTCTCTGAAAAAACAGTACCTTCCACCTCCCTTTGCTGCACTGTGCACTCCCCCGGCTCTTCCCCAGGCAGCCCACCCAATCCTGCTCTTTCCTCAATGCCTTATATGGCAAAGTGTCCTCTTCTCTCAATCTCCTACCAATTAGCGGCTTTAAACTAGGTGCTAAAAGGAAAAGAATATGATTAATCTAACTCACTATATGGTGTGTGTGTCTGATAACTCCTAAAATCTCCTAGAACAAAAAGAAGAGTTTCTTACCATAAATAAATCTCTACTGGGATTGTATGAAATGTGTAAAATAATATTCAGGAAGAGTGTAATTCTAAAATCACATGTATTAAGGAACATTAAGAAAATGATAAGCATAGAAAATATTTTTCAAATGATAAAACGGCCTAACTAGACAGCAAAGATTTTGAGCTATAGACGACCACTTTTTCTATTCTCCATGATGCCAGTGTTGTTAGGAGAAAAGGATTCTGCCTCCCAATCTTATCCATACCCCACCCCCAAAGAAAGGAAAGAAAAAAACTTATTTTTCATTTTCTCTTCACATTTTCTAAGACACTAGTTGGGAAGCAATGGACAGAAACAAATCACGCAACCCTCCCTTTTTTTTTTTTTTTTCCAGCTAATTCAGAATGAATTGAATTTACACAAGCAACAGTGCTTAAGCAAAACCGTTCCTATGGTTACACAGAAGGCTTTCTAAATGTGGCACAAGATGCAGGCAGCCAAAATGACTTGACTGTTTATGTTAAATATGAAGTCTATTCCCTATTGAAATTTAATGATCTACTAGCTGCATTTTAGCAGCTTGCACCCTGATAAAATTAACATTTCGAATACATTTGGAGAGATAAATTGCTTTAGCAATTGGCGAGTATTCACTCATATTTATTGGATCACATCAGTGATTCAGATGAAAGCATTTCCTCCTGAACTATTAGAAATTGGGTCTGCAAATTATCCTCGTCTCTGGGCCTACAGGTCCCCAAACACATTCTATTATCTTTTTGTAGGTTAGCTGGTGCCAGATGTTAGTCCTCACACTTGACGAGAGAGCACAGCAAAATATATATATTTTTTCTTTTATAGCAACTAGACAGGACCAGCACTGATTCTCATGGCATTGCTCAAGTCATCCAGTGGTTCTCAAATATTCAACAAGGTGAACAGTTCAGACAGGGTGAAGTCTGTTCCCCCACCTCCCTCTACTTCATGTCCTGAATGAGAAAGACAATCTGTGTGTTTTAAAAAGCTGGCAGGAAATTGGATCTGGGAAAGATATATTCACTGCATATTTTAGCTGACACCATTCAAATTTGCTACATAAGGGCGTTCCTTGATGTCTGTAAGTAGGAACCTCCCATTCAGCAAAAATAGAAAATGAAAACAGGCTGCAGGATGCCACTCTCTTGTATTTACTTATGTATTTAGTTCAATTTGACTAATGCTTATTGAGCTTCTTATGTAGTCTATTAGAGTACATAAGAAGGACTATGGATATAAAGACAAAACATATATTTCCTAAACACGGATAGCCATTGGTCAAGTAGAAAAGATGGGCAATCAATACTGCTATGCCAGGTATTTCTTCTCAATAGCAATCTATGTATAGTTCTATACCATGTCACCATCCTCCACGAATATAATCACGCCAAACATAAGATTTTGGTTGTCAGGAAAGGATACTGCAACATATGGCTTGGACTATCTCCATAACTCATGCTCCCCCAGTGTCTCCTGTGCAGGATCACCCACTGGGAGTTTCATCTTCCTCACTGTTTCTCTATAGAGCCCCAATTTGTTCGTTTCTTTCTCATTCCTCCAGAATCCCACTGCTTACATAGATTTAGGCTCATAAATGGTGTCTGCTTTTCTACTACCCAACACCTAAATCTTTATTTTCTATAGCCTAGAAGTATGAGCTTTGAGGTCTTGATAGATAAATTCCATGAAATTCAACTATAACACATTAAAATCCTCAAAACACAAATTTATCAAAACTTCTCTAGCCTTTCCCTGTTAGCATCAAAATATTTCATTCTAAATAGCAAGCTAGACAAGGCAGACATTTAATAATACTTTAATTCTATTTATCTCTTGAGATGAATGTACTTACATCTGACATTTGAGAATTTCAGTCTGTTTGAGGAAATTTATTTTGAATTGACAAGTAGAAATACATTAATCCCATATTGATTCCCTTGTCAGGTTAGTTTCTGAATTAAGGTTACCTCTTACTGTTCTAATTAGTAATTCTAGAAGTGATCCTTTATGATCATTGTTATTAATATTTTTGGTGAAAATTTTAGCAAATTTCTCCCTTAATAAAATTCATTAGATAAATAGAAGATGGAACTTTGTCTTTTCATTTTTGGAAGTTATTGACTTAAGATCTATTTTTTCTTTCAGAATAGGTTTCAAAGGACTACTATCGCAAATATGTGAGGCTTATTGAAATATCTTTTTACCTGTAGATTTTACAGATGATGTCACACTCTAAAGTGAGTTCTAAAGGTAATCCATACCTTTATAAGAGAGTCAGTCCTAAAACTGAATATAGTTCAGAGGAATTCTACTCTGCCTTTTGTAGCTGAGGTATATTTTAGAGGAACCCTAATTTCCCACCCTATTCCTCTAAGAATGTGGAGATTTCTGAAAAGGCCTTGATATTTTGGTAGATAAATTACTGAACATTCTCTCAAAATCCAGCTTTCAGGCCACAACTTATTTACAAAAATTCGATTTTTAAAATTTCTTTTTTTAATTAATTAATTAATTTATTATTATTATACTTTAGGTTTTAGGGTACATGTGCACAATGTGCAGGTTAGTTACATATGTATACATGTGCCATGCTGGTGCGCTGCACCCACTAACTCGTCATCTAAACAAAAAACCAAACACCGCATATTCTCACTCATAGGTGGGAATTGAACAATTTTTAAAATTTCTAATGAGTCTATAGCTGTCTAGAATAACGGTATGATTGAGAACTAATTTCAAGATTAAGTTTATCTAGATGCAAATTACTTTTTTCTCACAAGATAGGTCTTCACACAGAGCTTCATAATGGTCAACCTTCAGTACAAAACTAAGGAGCGGATCATCATTCTGTTAAAATTGTGTATGTGGGAGATGAACACTTTATATTAGGAGAGAATTATTGAGTAGGGAAGTGGAATTATCGAACTTCACATTGGGAGACAATTACAGAGGACTTCACAAACTTAATGACATGGACCCATAGACAAGAACGCTATGTAAGTCAGTTAGCTGCATGATCTTAGCTGCAAGAGCCAGGTATTTTTATGTACCCAAATGTCAAGAAGAGTATAGGCCCAAAAAATAGTTGTTTTTCCCAGAAATTATGAGTCATTTTCCTATCCTAAACTCACCATTTTAAATTCAAACAGGCATATTTATTACACAGTATTTTGGAAGACATATCTACACTTTCCATTCTTGTTCTCTTTCCCTTTTTTATTCAGAGAGAGAGAATAATTGCAAGGAGTACCAGATGGATTTTAAAATATTGATTCTAAAATATTGTTGCCTCAAGTGTACATATAAGGGATTTATTTAATAATATTTCTAATATACAATTTAGGAGATTTAAATAATACATTTTGTGCGGTTGAGACAGTTAATTTTTCAGTGCTGACTTCCAGAGTTCACATTCAACAGCTCATGCATAACATAATGTAGGTGTATTTAAATACCCAAAAGTAATTTCATCAGGCAATGAACCATGGTGTCTTTTCCGTGTGTTCTTACTCAGAACACATTCACCAGTTCACTTGGCATCCATCACTTTTATTTTGTATCTGATACTCATTGTCTGAAGTAATAATGATTAAGTGATCCAAAGAATAAAGTATTGCTTTGAACTGCTGACACAGTGCCGAGTGCTGTATTATGCAGGATTGTGCTAGCAGCCAAAATACCCGTTTAGCTCAGAGCTCTTTGCAGAAAGCATGTCATTGCCCCCGTATTTGTGCATAATAGATATTCTATAGTGAGTGATTAAAAATGGAATGTTGTCTGCTTTGTTCAGTAGAACAGGAAATGGTATATTACATATTTAATTTTAATCCTATCACTCCATAGACACATCTTTTCATGAAACATATTTGAAAATCTGCTTTTTATTTCTTCAATGTAAAATGTAAAATTGAAATAGTAGACAATTTGAGACAAAAAATGAGAGAACACTTTAATATTTTTATCAGAATTGTTTGGGATGCAAACTTACATACAATTAAAATTTTCCAGGAAAAACAAAAGGTATCCTACTAAAATGCCGCTGATTAATCAATAAAGAATGGAGTCTGCTGGCTAACATGGTGAAACCCCGTCTCTACTAAAAATACAAAAAATCAGCCGGGGATGGTGGGGGACACCTATAGTCCCAGCTACTCAGGAGGCTGAGGCAGGAGAATGGCATGACCCCGGGAGGCGGAGCTTGCAGTGAGCCGAGATCGCGCCACTGCACTCCAGCCTGGGTGACAGAGCGAGACTCCTTGTCAAAAAACAAACAAACGAACAAACAAAAAGAATGGAGTCCAAGAAGCAGCTTCTATTTTGCCATATGACAGAATCAAATGAATAAGCAAATTTCAAGATATGTAATTAATTTCTTACACACTCATATTCAATGCAGTAACACCAACCAGGCAAGGTCTGCCTATAATATGAGGCCATTCACACGAACGTTGTGGCATGGTAGACATAGTTTACTATAAAAAGAGAAAAAGGCATTTCTTTTTCATTGCCACATGGACACAAAAATATGAGTGCATTTTGAAATGCTGGAAATACAAATATATATATATATATACACACACACACACACATATATGTTTATACATGATGTCCTAGAGCCTTAATTAAATGGAGTCTTCAGGGAGGTGGTGGTGTGTTTTTCTTAATCAAAATTTTAAGTCGTCAAATTGTTAGTGAGAATTGCATTGAACTTTCTGTGAGCAAGGAGCCAAGGACCATGACTTAGCATCGTCTTTCCCCTCACATAGTAAGACACAACATATTGGTTTTCTTTGCTGCCTTATTGCATACAACTATATCTGTATCTCTGATGATTTTAGAATTTGAATTTCTTTGGAATAATAACTGTGTCCAGTAGCCTAGATCTAAGTTTCTCTTTTTAAACTACCCTGCAGACCGTGGAAGTGAAAGCAAGATGGGGAAACAGGCCAAACTACAACTGTTGCTGTTGAGTGAGATAAAATGAAAAGGGATATTCAATGTTGTAAAGCTGTCTGAGTAGCTAAAAAATATTGGTCTCTATACTTAACATTGTGGGAGATTACATAAAGTGAATGCTAACCTGATAGTACTATGCTTGCTTTTACAAAATACTAGTATTATAATTTACCGTTCCTACACTAAAGAATGAATGTGTCCATTATTCCAATATAGTTTATTGAAGGTTCCTTTTAGTTGAGTTATAGACAATTGATGCATTTCTATAATTATACTTATTAAAAAGTTCATAAACATAAACATATTAAAAAGTTCATAAACATTAATGGAACTAAGCACCCATTGCTGTTTTGAAATTCACTGAGTGTCTTGTAGAAAATATATTATATTACTAATTGTAATAATAGCTATTTAGATATCAACCACACAAGCTTATTTCTTTACCTGTGACATCAGTTACAAACATAGTTGGGTATTTTGCTATATAACGTAAAATGAATATATTTCATTAATCTTTATTTTGACAATGTTAGAATGTTTGAAGGCATGTTTCTCTGAAATTCATTTACTTTTTCAGAACTTAAGACCTGCTGTCTTGGTTCCTTTATCATGAAGAAAATTCTTCTGACCTTTATATTAGGAGAGGATGATGCTATGACTTTCTCATCACACGAGGATGTTTGTGTCTCCATTAGTGTGAATGGTTTCACATTGATCATTTTCATTCTCTGATTTGTCTCCCTTGTGATTGAAGGTATCATTTCTGAATCTTTGACCAGAGTAAAAGGAACAGTTCAGATAGATGAGTACTGCCGTGTTCTCTGGTGGAAAGCAATCAGACTCCAGCATTGTCTGGTTATTTGGGTAGATTACTTAACCTGTTGGCCCTCAGTTTTCTCCTCTGCCTGTCTAATTTTTCTGTTTTGCATAAAGAGAGAGTTTCACCATATTGGCCAGGCTGGTCTCAAACTTCTGAACTCAAGCTACGCACTAGCCTCAGCCTCCCAAAGTGCTGGGATTATGGGCATGAGCCACCACTCCCAGCCTTTTCATTTAGAATTTTAAAAAGTGTATGTGTATGTGGGCCATGTTTTTGTCTTTCCCTTTCCCCAATTTTACTAAGAAAATCTTTGTGTATAGAAATAGATAAAAGAATAGTAGAATACTCAGTTTTACACTATTAACTTAGGTTATAAACTTAACATTTTTCCATATTCTTTTTATTTTTTATGACCCAGTTGAAAGTAATTTGCAGATATGTTACTACTCTTAAATATTTTGCCATGAATCTCTTAAGAATGAAGACATTTTCTGACATAACCATAATACCTCTATCACAAATAAAACAGCAATATTTACCTGATAGCTTCTCTTATCTAAGTCATATTCAAAAATCCCCATTTGTCTCAAAATTGAATTTTATAGTTTCTTTTTCCACCCTCATCTATGATTCAATCATATTTCTTGCATTACGTATAACTATTATTCAAGACAACCTGTAGTGTCATAAATTATGTGGGTTTTCATATTATGGTAGTTTTTCTATTTAGGACCACTTGATTGAGAAAATATATGGCAAAAATAAATCTCTGAGGGAATAAACATACCTAGTACACGGTAGTTGTTTAACATTTCCTTGCTGAATACATGAATTTAGTTATGTTTTTAAGTGACAGGGCATTTTACTAAGCACAATTCTAACTAAATATATTGGAAAAACAATACATTTCCATGTGAGAGGCAATTTTAAGTTCAGTCCATAGACTCTGATTATAGCTGACGTGATTTTGATGATTGATTTTGCACCTTATATGGAGCTGAGCACTGAGTATTAGCTCATTTTTTCACAACAAAATCATGGTGTATTATTTTTCAGAGTAAGAGGCTAGCCAAATTAAGTATTTAAAGATTTCAGAGTTATTAAGAGAAATAATCTATAGATAAACTGGAGGGCTTATCACATATATTACAGTGCTTTGCATGACAAAGCCGGGTGGGTGCTCGAGGAGAGCTTATTTACTCCCTTGCAATCCTTCCTCAGCCTCACCTAGCAGCCAGGTTCATTTCTGTCTGCATGCTCGACCTTCCCAGCTGAAGCACTGTCTAGCATTCTGCTTACTTATTGCTCTGGCCTTAAGGGAACTTAGATCTCTGTGAGGAAGCCCTTTGAAATCCAAAGAATTAGTGTACAGTTTTTCTGTTCAGAGAGAACTTTGAGCAAGGTCATGTCTGTTTCCTGAATGAACAGGATTAGGATAGGAAAACTGGAGCCTTTCCCAGCTCAAAGGGAGCCAAGTTTTCACTGTGTCATTTCATTATTCTCTTTGAAGTGAATTCCCAGAAAAATCAGATGCATCCATATTAAGCTTAAATAGAAAACACATCTCAAAGCCAAATGGACATGATTCAGGGAGTTTGCCACCATTTTGGATTGTCTATGCTTTTGTTCCCTTCTGTTAGTGAGAATAATCACATTTTTTCTGTAACTTCATAGAGTGCAGATCAATCCAGTGCAGCCATATTCCTGCAAAGTATCCTGAATTATTCAGAGGATAAATCAGGAAAAGGAAGAGATCAACTTTACTAAACATCTGATCCTATTATAGCGTCAGAGTTTAGTTTGGTTTGTTCTTTCAACTGGCAGTGGAGATTATCTTTTATTTTTGTGATTTCATTTCCCATGAAGTGATATTTCTGTTGAGTCTGTAAATTAGTGGTCTGTTCACATAAAATAGATATGTCCACCCTCTTAGAGAGAAAATCCTTCCTAAAAATCTGAGTAGACAGATTTAAAAAATAGCCCCCAGAAAAATATCTGGCTAGCAGTTGGTCTCCTTTGTGGGATTAACTTCAAATCTGCTAACACATTTAAAAAAAAAAAAAAAGAACTAAATTATATGTCAACAAAAAGTCAAAATTAATCATGAAAAGTTTTAATACTATGTGTGAGAGAGAAAGACTTGTTCTTATAGATTTAAAAACACTGTGTATGAGATCTGTATTTCTAGATGCCTCATAAACTAAACCTGTGGAAAAGAAATCATACCAGGTTTACACACAAAGTAATGAAATGTGGAATCAGTCCCACAACTTTCTAGCCACCCAATATGTAAGTGTCCTAAATGCCTCTCATTCTGGGCACTCAGTAAATACTAAACAGGGGCAGCAATTTCCTTTCCTGTCTAGTCAGGGTGTCATTATTTCTGTAAAGTCTCTGAGCTAGTGAGCACATAGAAAAACACAATCCACCACAACCTGAAATATGGCTTTGCCCTCCCATCTTCTCCTTTTCATGTGGCTTAAATTGCTGTGTGACCTACTGGAAACCTAAGAATATTAGCTCTCAGTTACCACTTATTCAACCTTAACCTTTCCTCTCCCAAATGCCAAGAAGATACAGCAAGTCTAATCAGCATATTTTATTTTGCCCTTTTCAATAAGCTGTTTAATGATGTTGATTTACTGTTGGAAGAAGTCTAAAAAAAAAAAACCTCCACTATCTTTTGCTCATGTCTCTGTTCCTTAGGGAAAATGGCATTTTATGTCACTGCTTGTCAGGGTGTTTTCAGTATTGCTTTCTCCATTTTGGAGGTCCTTTGGGAGAGTTCACTTGGACCTTTCTCATGTCCTTCATTTATTAAAATACAAAGTAAGTGAGAGTAACTAACACCCAAATACTTATTATTACCCTTAGCTATGAACCTTCTTTCATGCTACCGAATAACCATCTCTGTCACTATACACCATGACATAGTCCTATGCCCAAAAAACTCACTTGGCTTCCAGGATGCCACACTCATTTTCCTACTATCTCATTGGCTGTTCTTTTTGAGCCTTCTCAACTGGCTCCTACTCCTCTGTCCTCCAAACATCAATATTAGGGTAATTTAAGGTTCCATTCTCCACCTTCTCTTCTCTGTGGATATTCACTGCCTGGGAGAGCTTCTCCATTTCTTTGGCATTAGATACCTAAACACTGATGATTCTCAAGTTTTTATGTCCAGTTTACAGCTCCAAGCTCCAGATGATTATACCCAACTCCGCATTTAACATCTTGACTCTGATATCTGTGAGGTTTTACAAACTTACCATGACAAGAGAATTCCATATATTCTCCAAATGTGCTCTTCCTCTAGACTCCCTATTTTAATAAAATGCACTACTATTCAACCAGTTGGCCAGGCCAAAATCATATGGGGCATCCTTGATTTCTCTATTTCCTTCATTTTCCATACACAAGTCTTGCCAGTTCTACTTCCAAAATATATCCTGAAGTTGTCCTCCTCTACACTGATATGATTCTCACCCACACTACCGTTTTTATTTTCTATTGACTACTGAGATAACTCCAGGATGGTTTCCAGCTTCCAATTTTTCTCCTCTATAGTCTATACTTTACACAACAGAGTGATTTTTTTTAATGTACATGTGGTGATATAACTTCCCTGTTCAAAACTGCAGCATCTTCTCATTATGAGTTAAGTAAAATATGACATCCTTACTGTAACCTACAAAGCTTTGCACCCTTCCGTGCCCTGATCTCCCACCATTTGCCCTTGCTCTTCAGTGCAGCCACCCTGGCCTACCTGCTTTTCTTAAAACACACCAATGCAGTCTTGGCCTCATGGCCTGTCACTCATTGCTTTCTTTGCCTGGAATACTCTTTCCTCTTATCTCCATATGGATCCTCTTTCACATCTTTCAGAGAATTTTCCCCATCCCTTTCTCCCTCCAAAACAGCTTTTCCTGCCTTATCTCCAGTGCTGCTTCACTCTTTTCCAAGGCATTTATTACTACCTGAAAATACTTATCTTTTAAGTTACCCATTGCCTGCCTCCCACACCAGAATGGAACCTCAGTTAGAAGGCTGATTTTGTTTTGTTTAGACTAAGGTCTGATGCCTTCAGCACCTAGGACATAAAATAGCCGCTTAATAGTATTTGTTGAATAAATGGATGACTGGTTAGGAGTCCTTAGTAAATAGGATAATTTAATATATTATGTGTCTTGTTTGTTGCCCTTCATGAATCTCTTTGTTTTGTTTATTTTGTTTTTATGTCAATGGTCTGCTAACTTTAAAAAGGATAGATCTATATTCTTACACAGAAACCCTTCCTAAAAGTCTGGCTAGATGGGATTAAAACAAACAAAAAAAACCTGTTACTGAAAAACTGGGTTTATATTGTCACTTATTCACTTTTAAGGGTTTTCTTGGTCCAAATCTTCAAGAGATTATGGCAATGAGCTTCAAACTTTAATGTTTATAACAATTGCCTGGGGGAGCTGGCTAGTAAATCCGGGATTGGGTTCTAAATCCTGATTTGTTAATAAGCCCCTAGGTGACTTTGATGCAGCTGCTCCTTAAACTCCTCTGAAAAATACTGGGCTATGGGGTTTTGTAATTTCTTTCATAACTTTGAGAAAAATAGATACATGCCTGCCTGATTTACCAGTAATGGAGAATCAGATTTAGTTGCTTAGGTGGCTGATGCTAAGTTCCTGAAGACCATAGCTCAGTCATGTGAGATAATCTGTCAACCATGGAGAAGGTAGGGATGAGTTTAAATTGAAAGTGGAATCTTCCTAACACAATCTATTGTTGGAACCAAGTGGAAAGCACAGGCAAGAAAGCAGAGACAGAGTCCAGCAGGCCAGAAGCCCAGGAAGACAATAAGAGGGGGACGAGTGAGGCTTAGAATGAAAGTAGAGATTTCCCTAAATGGAATTGGAATTCTTCGCAAACTGCCTGTTTGAAAGTTTACGGACAGGTTAAACTTGCCCAGCTGGTCGCAGAGGGAACACAAAGAGATTTTCACCTCCCAGAGGTACATGAAAAATGTACCGTAACAGTATACAACAAAGCTTTCTATGATGGTTAACAAGCCCTCCACACAACTTTCAATTACCAGGTCACGTAGTGTGATTATAGGCCTAAGAATTTTAGCCTGTAAGACAAAGTCCTTAACATTTGCAGCACGTGCACATATTGTGATATGGGAGGCAAGCTTGGGGTAAGGGAAGGCATAGAGAAAGAAAATTCTTTGAGTTTGACATATATTCTGCAATTTCAATTCTTGAAAGCTTGCCATTTAATGTTATTAATTCTACTTATCATCATGTTTCAATCCCATAAATGTAGATAGAACAATTTAATTGCTTCCTATTTTTGCTTTCATATTATAAAGATTTCCTGCAATCGGTTTTTGGTCCTTTAAAGTATAATAGTAATTTCAATCAAACAGTTATTACTGACATTCATTGAAAGCCTATAGACGAAAAAACTGAGGTTCTGAGAACTTGAGTAATTTTCCCAAGTTCATATAATCATGAAATATCAGAACTGAGATTCAGATCTGGGTCTGATCAAAGCCTGTGCCCTGGATGAGCTTCCTGACCTCAGTGCTAGTAGTCCTGCCTTACTTCTCCTCTCTAACATCTGCCTGGTATGCCCTGTACACCACAAGCAAGGGGTGCCTTCCAGAAGTCTCATCTAGTCTCCAAACTATTGAATTCTAGGAGTGAGCAGGGGCATTCATGGCCAGAGATAGTGAGATTGTGCTTGTTGGTCCTGAAGGTGAATATTCTGGCCTGGCTGGTGAAAGGGGCATCAGGCTGAGACCCTCCCATCTAGCCCATCTGTGTTTGGCCCAGTCTGCCTGCCTGGATATCTGATTACTTCTTTCTTTTTTATTCTACTCTCTCTAAAAATTGAGTCTTATCTAGAACTCTACGCAGGGAACCTTGGTTGTCTGGCACTTTTGTCTAGTTCTTTACAATAATTTTCCTTGGTGACAGTCACTGATTCCAATGTCATACCAAATGATTCTACACTGACTTCTCTCATCCATACCTTGAACACCTACTGTTTGCCGATAATTAGCCCTGTTAGACACCCTGTCTCCACCCCTGCCCTGCCCTGCCCTGTCAGGGTAAGTACATCAATCACCCATTATGCCTAGGATTCCCTACATTCTCACATACTGTGATTTTGCACTGGGGACCCATGCCTTTAAAGCTGACTCACGTGCAAGAAGAGGTCAAGGATGGAGTCTTGGTTATGATTTGTAGTTAACTTGCCCTAGTAAATAGGCCAGTCATACTATTTTCAATGACTCAGGTCAATAAGGATAGGGATCTGGAACTCGAAAGTATTTTACAATCAGGTTAAAGATGAGTTTAAATTTCTGGAGGGATACACTTCAAATAGTGTTTATGCTCTCTGGATATCACGCTCAGGAAACTGAATTAGGAAGAAACCTGCTTCCTTCCACTGCCTGGCTAAACAGATGGGACACAAAAGGAAATCCTGATATAGAAACATTCCTGTTGCAGAGAGGCATAGAATCCTGAGTAGAAAATGGAAAAAGATTTTTCCATTTTATGCATTAGCAGAGTTTATTTTAGTGATTTGCTTAATTGTTAATCTTCTCTGTGATAGTGTGATCCCTGGAAGGGCCACCAGGTCTCTTGTGCTCATTTTATCCAGTAGGGGACACAAAAATGTGCTCAATCATTGTCAGCTGCTGGAGGCGATAAATTTAGGGAATGTCTAAAAAAAAAAAGACTCTCATGTAAGCAAATAAATGATACTAAAGGAAAGATAGGTCTTGACTGCCTTACCAGATATGAGATATGATGCCCTTAAGTCTAGTGAAAACCGTCTACACGATAATTATGAGTGAAGATAATAATGGTAAGCAGTAGAACCTTACTCTTCATATTCACATTGCACTTTTCCAATAACAACTGTAACATTTCTTGCTCAAGTCCTCAAAGCTCAGAAATAGTTATATTCGAAGTCTGTGCCAACCAAATGGATATATTAAATACATTGCTGGCTAAAAGCCATCTAAAAACTCTCTTTTCATTTTTCCTTCACCCTTCTCTCTATTATGCAAGGAAAGACCTAGGCACCATGGTGCAAAATTCTACTATAATATCACTCTTGGAATTACCTGGTTTTGGAACATTGTACATAACAGTTCTAATGTAACAGCAAGAATTTTCCTCCTCCTGTTTATTTTTCTGAAGCTGTAATAAGCAATCCTGTGTGACATTGCCTGTGGTGCGGTTGCCAGGCAGCAGAAAGAGATCTGCAGCAGGAGGCGGGAGAGCGGGGGAAGAGAGAAGAGAAAAGCAAGAGAGGAGGAGGGGGGAGGGCTGAGCAAGTTGGCTCAAACTGCTGAGCCAGAATTCCATCTCCTTGTCATCCTTCATGTTCCAGGCACATAATGAGCCAATAAGCTGGGCCTTAGAGGGGAAATAAAGATGGAAAAGAAACAGTTGAATGTTGTCATTAAATAGGGTGTCAATAATGTGTTTTTATTTTGTGAAGAAAGGGTTTCAGCTTTTTTTTTTTTTTCTCATGAACTTTGCTTCCTGGTAAATGCAGCTCTACAAATATTAAAGGGACAGCTTCTCAGTGGGCCTGCTTTGCTCTAAAGCAACAAACAATTAACACATAACATCTTCCAGCATCGTGCATGGAGAACATACAGTTATAACCTGAAGGGTTTCAACTCCTCCCAAATCTCATGGTGTGGAAAAGTAAATCACAGAGAAAAGGTATCCACCCTTTATTGAATACGCAGTACTGAGAGACAGCTTTGTACCTGAGAGCTGAGAGGTCGTTCAAGATATTTCAAGAAGCTGGTCTCCTCATTGTGAGGCTTTCTTTAGTTTGTGAAATTGGGAGCTGCAGCTAAATCTCATCTCTTGGCTTTACAAGAATCTTGTTCTAATGAGATTAAAATGATAGGACTGGGATCCGAGCAGAAGTGGTGAGGGCAGATGGCACACAGGTCCCTCCATGCCGGCTTGGATGTCCCCCAGCGCAATGCATGGTGCCTTTTGCCAGCCTTCCAAGCTGTCTGTGACTAGGTTGGACACTCTCCAGTGGTAACAGACAATGATTTTTATTTAGATGTTTGATTATTCTTATTAATCAAATAGAAAAAGAACAGAAGGTTTGTTCAAAACAAACAATGTATTTACAGATAGTTTTGTGTGGTGGATGCACATTTCAAGGCTCTGAAGTTGTTAGTTCTCTCAGAAGACTCAAACTCACCATCTGGGAGAGAAAATGGGACAAAGCATGTTAAAATGGCAAGATGATCAGAAAGCACTTAGAATTAATGTAATGATGACTAAGTTTCTTTTTTCACCTTAGCAATGGGAGTGAGAAAAAGGGAATGTTAAATTAGGATGATCAACTCTGAGAATTTTGAGGAATAACATATGGGAATCCCATTTCCATCCCCGCTGCATATCCAGGCATATTTCTTCTGTGCAGAGACTGACTTTCCAGTCCCTTCTAAGGTCATGCATGAGTCAATCAAGGATAATCAGTGATTTTCTGCAGATTCTAGGAGGAAGATAATGTGTCAGAAGAACAGTACTCTTTGGCATATACCACATAAAAAGAGAAGCAGAGACAAGACAGATAGGGGATTAAGCAGACAGATGGAATGATGAGAATAAGCAAGCAAACCAAGTCCACCAACAACCAGGGCTAGGTGCAGGAACAATCACACTCTGCTGTTTTTTAGAAGGCTAACAATTTTTCCTAAGGAACTGCAAAATATTTACAGACACTTGACAGTTCTCTAGGTAGCACAGTTGGAATACGGACACTCAAGCTCTCCAGAACATCCTGTGATTGAGGTTTTGTCTATACTGAACAGCAGGAGGAACTAATCAGGGAAGCTGCTGGTTTGCCTGACCACACTGGTTAACGACAGTCTCCACAGAGCCTCCCTTGGAGCTAGAGATGAAATATCACACTATTTCATGTGAAACTGCACTTTTAATCAAAGCAAGAGGAAAAAATCTTCTAGAGTCCCATAGTTGTGCCACAATAGGAATTTCTACCAAAGTCTACAATCATTCTTCATTTTTCACTCTTTAAACATTTATCTATTGCAATTTAGTTTTTATTTTATCAAAGTTATACATGATTTACAAGATATTAATGAGACTTGTTAGTCTCCTTTTAGATCCCAATGTTGATAGATGATAAATGATAAAACACCAACATTCTAATGGGAAAAGATAAGCCATCTATACAGGACTTTTGAAGAGGTGGTCAACATCCAATATTGTGACCCTGTGCCTAGATACAAGAGACTTCTCAGATAATGAAAGACCATTTTTCGTCTCTTGTTACCAGACTATTCAATGTGAAAGCTCTAGCATTATCCTTTCATTTACTCATTCTTCTCTATCTCAAGCCAGGTAGAAGGATTCCATGGGATTTATGTCATCGTGAGAAGGGGACATGAGAGAATTCTGGGGGAAAACTGACCTGTGTCTCCTGAGGTTTGGGAAGCCGTGAGTTCCAAGAGCAGCTGCATTTGGCATCATATTTGTCCAAAGTCCTGGACCATGAAGAAGGTAACACAAGAGGAAAGAAAACAGATAAGTTACTGACTTTCTATGGCTAAGACAAAGGTTCTGGACCAATTGAAATTCGAAGTGAAATACATCTGGTGTATTTAATTCAGTCAGAATAGATTAGATAGATTCTATTTTCTGCATGCTGATAACTCCTAGGGAAGGACTGAGGAATGGAAGATCAAACACACAACCTCCTTATAAACACACCTCTGTGCAGCATTTATAATGTACACACAATAGCCAGCATATCTTTCCTCATAAGGTTTGGATTGTTGAAAAGGTGTTAAAGCAATTTACAATGGGGTTGTGATTTTTATTTGCAGTGCAAATAGGAAAGGACTTTTGATGCAAAACCTTGCCAAAGCAGAAGCAAGACATTATTTTCATGGTAGGAAAGATAAAGAAAAATAGAATCTGCATCTCCCTTTGAAGAATCTAGCCCTAGCTGCCAAGGAAAGCAAAATAACAGAACAAATAGATTCCTGTGAGTGGATAAGCATCTTTTCGATCCTGGGAGCTTTGTCATTTTTCAAAACTAGTACATTTTTCATAATTTGCCACAGTGATCTTCAAGTGGATACATGGATATAGTTAGAAGCAAGTTAATTCCCATCCACTTCCTTTTTTAAGGATAACAGATAACTTCAAAGAGAAGTGGCACAAAGAAATGGTAGATGAATAAAATAAAAGCACAGTCTGAAAATGAAGGGGTTCAGAAACCAATTAAAATAAAGCATGGCTTTAGATGATTTCTTAAATTATTCACATGTCACATTATTGGAAAAGCAATGGTTTCTCTCAGCCATTTCTTCCTAAATGTTTTGTTTTTGTTTCCAGAAATAACAGGTTTAATTAAGTGTGCAATATATACTCAAGTGATCCAGACTAATGCACACAGGGCTTTTGAAATCACTTAGAAGATTTTAGGAGAGATTTGGATTTGCCATGTTCAGATGCTAATGGAGAAAGCTGGTCTTCAGGGAAAGAGCATGCATGAACTGTGTATGGCTTTGTCACTGCTGTCAAAGCCAGTTATTACGTTATTAGGAAAAAATGGTTTTGAAAATAGCAAACATTAAGCAAACTGGAAATAAAATTAAGCTTTGTTAAACTCCTTATATGTATCAGGATAATTTCACATGCATTATTTCAATTAAATCTTAAAAAACTCAGAGGAAATGGATATCATTTCCCCATTTTTAAGATATATAAGCCAAGACTTTGAGAAGGCTAAGGTCCTTTCAAACCCAAAGTGTCTGATGGCAAATCCAAACCCTTTTCAATTATATTTATTCATATCTCTATGCTAATGAAGATGGATTATCAATAAATACTGTTTCTGATCAGGAGATCAAGATGTCTAGTAATGCACTAAAGGTGTTCTACCCATTTAATCTGGGATAATCATATCCTTAAACAGCCCAGTTAGAACACTTTTGTATGTTCATGATTACAAAGCAATGTCAAGCATTTAATTCGATTCAGTAAGAATGGTCACAAAATGTTGACAGTATGATTTACTGAACTTGCGTACAAATGCTAGTTTCAGGAACACAGAATTTTTTTCTATGAGAGGAAGAGAGAGAGTTGCAAATCAGTCAAGGCCACTGGAGCTAGCTCATTGCCTCAATACATTGCTATTTATTTTCTGATTATAAATTTGAAAGCAAACTAAATAAAGGTCTTCAGCCTTAAAAGGTACAAGTGCATTATACATTTCATGACTAGCACTGTCTTTTTTCTATAAACTACAAAGGAAGATAATGAATGCAGTTGAGCCCATACTGTGAGTAGGCTGGTCCAGCCTATATTTTATAGGCTGTGCAGAATAGCACCCTTGTAAATCAAATGGATGTTGAACATTGGACTTTGAGTCAGGAAACATGAGCTCTAGTCCTGATATCACTGTTGAGTAGGCCCATGAGGTTTTTCCAGTGAATTAGTCTGTTTTGGCTTCATTTTCCTAGATGTTTTGTACAAATGTACTTTTAACATATCTCAGTATTTATGAATATTTAGTAAGCACACACACATTGCCTGTTGAATTGATAAAATAAGAAACTGGGTTTGATTTTTTTCTAAAGTTTTATAATATTCTAGCTTTTTATTTGTTGAACATGTCCAGGTACTGGATTCTTTTAGAAGTTATTCCAAATAAAATACAAGAATAAGTGGGCTTTTCTGAGTTTTCTGCCAAGGACACAAGGCATGTCAAAGTCTTTCAGCTAAAGAAATGTGACTAGAAATAGGATATGATATGTTAAAAGAGGATAGATTTAAAAATAAGCTAACACATTTTCTAAGACTTCCCATTAATAACATGCTACATTTTAGAAAAGGCACTAGGCAAGGAATCAGCAGATATATGGGATTTATTAACTGTTTTAGCACTAAATACCTCAATAAATTTGGCTGTCACTTATTCTCTCTGGCTCCTGGTTTTCTCAGCTGTGAAATGAACTGCAGCATTGTGCTGTAAAGGAATAATGAGGGTTAGGTCAAAACATCCAATAGTCAGTCAAGAAGAAGCAAGTATTTGGGGAAATCCATACCATAAAAAAGCACCATATTCAACCAAACAGAAAAACTGATACCCAAGTCATCAATGTAGCAAACAGAAGTGTGTGTGTGTTTCAAAATGTGTTTTAAAAAATTCTAGAAACTTGTCCCTCAGTGGCCAAGATGGCTAACTACAAGCAGCTAGGGTATGTGGCTTTCACAGAGAGGAATGAGAGGGTGGAGTAAATACGGCACCTTCAACTGAAACATCCAGCTACTTGTATTGGGACTAATCAAGGAAACAACTTGACCCATGGAGAACAGAAAGGCAAGGCAAAAGGATGGCCCACCCAGGAGTGACATGGAGCCATGGGAACCTCCCCTGCCAGGGAAGTGGTAAGTGGACGTGTGATCCTGGAAAACCACACTTCTCCCGTGGACGCTTGCAACCCTTGGGTCAGGAGATCCTCTTGTGAACTCACTCCACCAGGGCCTTCAGTATGATATACACAGCTAGGTGGAGTCTTGGCAGATCAGCCATTTGTGCACACAGAGAGACCTAGGTGCTTTATATATTCCTGCTCTGGGCTTCCCAGCAAAAGTAACAGCAACTCCAGCAAAATGGGAGGTTAGACCTCTGTACATACCACTACGAAAGAGGCTGAATTCAGTGGGCTGAGCAGGGATGATTTGCGGGCCCCATTTCCACAACATCTCACAAGATAAAGCCCACAGGCTTGGAATTCCAGCCAGCTACCAGCAACAGTGTTGCACTTACTTGGGAAAGAAATCAAGGGGTGGGGAGGAGCAGGACGCCATCTTAACTATTTGGAAAACTCAGCCATTCCAGCCAGTGGGTGGAAGGGATTTCCCAACATAGCACAGCTGCTCTACCAAAATGTAGCCAAACTGCTTCTTCAAGTAGTTCCCCAATATGTTTCTCCTCACTGAGTGGGACCCCCACCCTGAACTAGGACCCCTTAGCCAGCCCTGCTGATGTTCTCTGGCCAAAAGGGATTTGAAAACTTCCTAGGACAGAGGTCTCAGAGGGATGAATGGGTCACAATCTTTCCTGTTTTGGTGACTTAGCCATTCCAGCCTCCAGGCTTTGGAGAGCCCAAGCTGACTGGGGGTGGAAGCTGTACTCCAGTACAGCACAGCTGCTCTGTGAAAGTGTGCCCAGACTGCTTCTTTAAGCAGGTGCCCAATCCCATTCTGGCTGACTGAGTGAGACCACCCAACTAAGGTCTCCAGCCACCTCCTACAGGTGTGTTCAGGCTGGCAACAGGTCCATACCTCCCTAGGATGGAGCTCCCAGAGAAAGGGGCAGGCTGCCATCTTTGCGTTTCACAGCCTTCGCTGGTGATCCCTCCAGGTACTGGAAAATCTGAGGTGACTAGGGACTGGAGTGGACTTCCAGCAAACCACAGCAGCCCTATGGAAAAGTGGCCAGACTGTAAAAGAAAAAATAAAAATCCAAAGGTAAGCAATCTCAAAGACTGAAGGTCAATAAGCCCACAAAGATGAGAAAGAATCAACGCAAGAATGCGAAAACTCAAAAGCCAGAGTGCTCTCTTTCCTCCAAATGACTGCATCAGTTATTTGGGCTCAGAACTGGGCTGAGGCTGAGATGGCTGAAATGACAGAAGTAGAATTCAGAATATAGATAAAATCGAACTTCACTGAGCTAAAGGATTATGTTGTAACCCAATACAAGGAAGGTAAAAGTCATGATAAAACATTGTGGGAGCTGACAGACAAAATAGCCAGCCTAGAGAAGAACACAACCAACCTGACAGAGCTGAAAAACACACTACAAGAACTTAATAATGTGATTACAAGTATTAATAGCAGAATAGACCAAGTGGACGAAAGAATCTCAGAGCTTGAAGACTAACTTTCTAAAATAAGACAGATATATAAGAATAGAGAAAAAAGAATCAAAGAGAATGAACAAAACCTCCAAGAAATATGGGATTATGTAAAGAAACTGAATTTATGACTGATTGGTGGAGAATGGAACCAATTTGTAAAACATATTTCAAGATATCATCCATGAGATCAACCAAACTAGACAGGCCAACATTCAATTCAGGAAATGCAGACAACCTCAGTAAGATACTCTATGAGAATACCATCCCTGAGACACATAATCATCAGATTCTCCAAGGTAAAAATGAAAGAAAAAATATTAAGGGCAGCTAGAGAGAAAGGCCAGGTCACCGACAAAGGGAAACGCACCAGACTAACAATGGACCTCTCAGCAGAAACCCTAAAAGCCAGAAGAGATTGAGAGGCAATATTCAACATTCTTAAGAGAAAGAAATTCCAATCCAGAATTTTAAATCCAGCCAAATTAAGCTTCATAAGCCAAGGAGAAATATGATCCTTTTCAGACAAGCAAATGCTGAGGGAATTCATTACCTCCAGACCTGCCTTACAAGAGCTCATGAAGGACACTTTAAATATAGAAAGGAAAGGCCATTACCAGCCTCTACAAAAGCATGTTTAAGTACGCAGACCAGTGATACTGTAAAGTAACTACATAAAGAAGTCTGCAGAATAACCAGCTAACATCATGATGATAGGATCAAATCCACACATATCAATACTAACCTTAAATGTAAATGGGCTAAACGCTCCAATTAAAAGACACAGAGTGGTAACCTGGATAAAGAACCAAGACCCATTGGTATGCTGTCTTCAAGCACCCCATCTCACATGCAATGACACACATAGGCTCAAAATAAAGGGATGGAGAAAAATCTACCAAGAAAATGGAAAACAGAAAAAAGTAGAGGTTGCAATCTTAGTTTCTGACAGAACAGACTTTAAACCAACAAAGACAAAGGTTCAATTCAATAAGAATATCTGTCTATCCTAATATACGTGCACCCAACACAGGAGCACCTAGATTGATAAAGCAAGTTCTTAGAGACCTTCAAAAAGACAGACTCACACACAATAACAGTGAGATACTTCAGCACTTCACTGACAATATTAGGGTGATCATCAAGACAGAAAATTAACAAAGATATTCAGTACCTGAACTCAGCACTCGATCAAATGGACCTGATAGATATTTGCAGAACTCTCCACCCAAAAAGAGCAGAATATACATTCTCATCGCCACATGGCATTTACTCTAAAATTGATTACAAAAATGGAAGTAAGACACTCCTAGGAAAATGCAAAATAACTATAATCATAATAAACAATCTCTCAGACCACAGCACAATCAAATTAGAACTCAAGACTAAGAAATTCACTCAAAACCATATAAAATTACATAAAAATTGAATAACCTACACCTGAATGACTTTTGGGTAAATAACAAAATTAAGGCAGAAATCAAGGAGTTATTTGAATCTAATAAGAACAAAAATACAGTGTACCAGAATCTCTGAAACACAGCTAAGGTAGTGTTAAGAGGGAAATTTATAGCACTAACTGCCCACATTGAAAAGGTAGAAAGATCCCAAGTTAACAACCTAACATCAAAACTAAAAGAACTAGAGAAACAAGAGCAAACAAATCCCAAAGCTAGCAGAAGACAAGTAATAATCAAAATCAGAGCTGAACTGCAGGAGAAAGACACTAAAAACCATTAAAAAGATCAAGAAATCCAAGAGTTGGTTTTTTGAAAAAAATTAATAAAATAGACAGCCAGCTAGACTAATAAAGAAGAAAAGATAGAAGATTCAAATAAAGACAATCAGAAAAATAAGGGGAATATTGCCACTGATCTCACAGAAATATAAACAACTATCAGATAATATTATAAACAACTTTATGAACATAGACTAGAAAATCTAGAAGATATGGATAAATTCCTGGACACATACACTCCCGAGACTGAACCAGGGAGAAATTGAATCCCTGAATGGACCAATAATGAGTTCTGAAATTGAGGCAGTAATAAATAGCCTACCAACCAAAAAAAGCTCTGGACCAGATGGATTCACAGCTGAATTCTACAAGTTGTACAAGGAAGAGCTAGTACCATTCCTACTGAAACGATTTCAAAAAAAAAAGATTAAAGGAGGGACTTCTTCCTAACTTATTCTATGGAGCCAGCATCATCCTGATACCAAACCCTGGTAAAGAGAAAATGGAAGGAGAAAACTTCCAGCCAATATCCTTGATGAACACTGATGTAAAAATGCTCAACAAAATACTGGCAAACCAACTCCAGCAGCACATTAAAAAGCTTATACACTGCAATCAAGTAGGCTTCATCCCTAGAAGCAAGGTTGGTTCAATGTATGCAAATCAATAAATGTGATTCATCACATAAGCAGAACTAAAGACAAAAACCGTATGATTATCACCATAGAGGCATAAAAGGCCTTTGATAAAATTCAACATCGCTTCATGTTAAAAACACTCAATAAGCTAGGTACTGAAGGAACATATCTCAAAATAATAAGAGCCATACATTAGAAACCCATAGCAAACATCATAATGAATAGGCAAAAGCTGGAAGCATTCCCCCTGAAAACTGGCACAAGACAAGGAAGCCCTCTTTCACCACTCCTATTCAACATAGTATTGGAAGCTCTTGTCAGAGAAATCAGGCAAGACAAAGAAATAAAGGCATTCAAATAGGAAAAGAGGAAGTCAAACTATCCTGTTTGCAGGTGACATGATCCTATATCCGGAAAACCTCATTGTCTCAGCCCCAAAGCATTTTAAGCTGACAAACAACTTCAGCAGTCTCAGAATACAAAATCAATTGTGCCAAAATCACTAGCATTCCTATACACAAAAAAAAGTCAAGCCAAGAGCCAAATCATGAACAAATTCCCATTCACAATTGCAACAAAAAGAATAAAATATGTAGGAATACAGCTAACTAGGGAGGTGAAAGATCTCTACAAGGAGAACTACAAACCACTGCTCAAAGAAATCAGACATGACACAAACAAGTGGAAAAACATTCCATGCTCATGAACAGGAAGAATCAATACTGTTAAAATCGCCATACTGCCCAAAGCAACTTACAGATTCAATGCTATTCCCATTAAACCACCATTGTCATTCTCACAGAACTAGAAAAATAACTATTTTAAAAATTATATGGAACAAAAAAAGAGCCTGAATAGCCAAAGCAATCCTAAGCAAAAAAACAAAGGTTGAGGCATCATGCTCTGACTTCAAACTATACTACACTGCTATGGTAACCAAAACAGCATGGTATTGGTACAAGAACAGATACGTGGACCAAAGGAACAGCATAGAGAACCCAGAAATAAGACTGCACACTTACAACCATCTGATCTTTGACAGACCTGACAAAAACAAGCAATGAGGAAAGGATTTTCTGTTCAATAAATGGTACTGGGATAACTGGCTAGCCATACGCAGAAGACTAAAACTGGACCCCTTCCTTAAGCCATATGCAAAAATGAATTCAAGATGGGTTAATAATTAAATGTAAAACCCAAAACTATAAAAACCCTGGAAGACAACCAAAGCAATACCATTCAGGACATAGGTACAGGCAAAGATTTCATGAGAAAGCCACCAAAGCAATTGCAATAAAAGCAAAAAGCAAAAAATTGATAAATGGGATCTAATTAAATGAGTTTCTGCACAGTAGAAGAAGCTATCTACAGTGTAAAGAGACAACCTACAGAATGGGAGAAAAGTTTTGCAAACTATACATCTGACAAAGGTCTAATATCCAGCATCTATAAGGTTCTTAAATAAATATACAAGAAAACAAACCCCATAAAAAAGTGGCAAAGGACATGAACAGACACTTTCAAAAGAAGACATACGTGCAAGCAGTCAACAATCATGTGAAAAAAGCTTATCATCACTGATCATTAGAGAAATGCAAATCAAAACTGCAATGAGACACTTCTAACACCAGTCAGAATGGTTACTGTTAAAAAGTCAAAAAATAACAGATGGTGGTCAGGTTGTAGAGAAAAAGGAACAGTTAGACACTGTTGTTGAGAGTGTAAATTAGTTCAGCCATCGTGGAAGATAGCATGGCAATTCCTCAAAGACCTAAAGACAGAAATACCATCTGACCCAGAAATTACTGGGTATATACCAAAATAAATACTAATCATTCTGTTATAAAGACACATGCACACATATGTTCATTTCAGCACTATCCACAATAGCAAAGGCGTGGAATCAATCTAAAAGTCCATCAGTGATAGACTGGATAAAGAAAATGTGGTATATACACACCATGGAATACTATGCAGGCAAAAAAAGAACTAAATCATGTCCTTTGCAAGGACATGGATGGAGCTAAAAGCCATTATTCTTAGCAAACTGATACAGTTTGGCTCCATGTCCCCAACCAAATCTCATCTTGTAATTTTCATGTGTTATGGGAGGGAACCAGTGGGAGATGATTGAATTATTGAGTTATTGGGGCGGGTCTTTCCTGTGCTGTGATAGTGAATGGGTCTCATAAGATCTGATGGTTTTAAAAATGGGAGTTTCCCTGCACAAGCTTCTGTTTCTTGTGGCTGCCATGTAGAAGTACCTTTTGCCTTCAGCCATGATTGTGAGGCCTCCCCAGCCACATGGAGCTGTGAGTCCAATAAACTTATTTCTTTTGTACATTGCCCAGTCTTGGATATGTCTTTATCAGCAGCATGAAAACAGACTAATACACAAACTAACACAGAAACAGAAAACCAAATACTGCACGTTCTCACTCAAAAGTGGGAGCTAAATGATGAGAACAAATGGACACATAGAGGGGAACAACACACTGGGGATTTTTGGAGGGTGGAGGGTGGGAGGAGGGATAGGATCAGGAGAAATACTTAATGGGTACTAGACTTAGTACCTGGATGATGAAACAAGCTGTACAACAAACTTCCATGACACAAGTTTATCTATTTAACAAACCTACACTTGTACCCCTAAACTTAAAATAAAGGTTAAACAAAGAAAAGAAACTGGTACCTACTGGGGAAGCTATTAGGATTGGATATTTGAGTAAAGGAATTTATGTAAAACAGATTTCCACATTTACAATTCATAATTTGCATAGTATGAATTATACCCAATAAGAATATATGCATTCATCACATTGTGTAATATTGTGACATTTGAAAATAATTTTAGACACATAAGGAAAGGAAAATAAAGTAAAAGAGGAAGGAAGAAAAGAAGTTGGGGGGGGGAGGATAGGAAAGAAGGAAGGAAGGAAGGAAAAGAAATAAAGGAAAAAAGAAAAAATGTGGGTTACAGAGTCAGATTAACACTGGGATTTATACTAACCCTATTACTTATCAGCTCTGTATATTTGAATAAGTTAATTAACTTTTCCCACCAAAGTTTTCTTATCTATAGAACAGAGCTTAAAATAGGTACCTTACCATGTTGTTATAAGGATTAAAGATAATGTATGTAAAGCATCAGGAATATATTCAAAATTTAATAAAGTGCAATTGTTATGTGAAGAAGATAGATGAGATAATCTTGGTTTTATTTTGTGGATCAATGAATTCTTATTAGAATCCTTTATTACTGATACAACTTATACTCCTCCTTCCCATCTCCCCAGTTAAAAAAGAAATTAGAGAACTGGAAAGAAGACTAAAAAGCAGTGATAGAATAGATGCTATTTCATTCTTCTTGTAGCCACAAAGCCTTCTCTGGTAGCTCTCTATATGTACTGCATATAATAGAGAATGTATAAAAGCTTTCGGGGTATTTGTTCTGAGAAAACTGCAGCCTAAAAAGCAGCAGATGGAAGAAGTAATGAAAGGATGTCTACAGACATTAGATAGTCTAGGATGCTTCCTAGGGGCAGATTTCAACATCCCATTGCACAATTCCATTCCTCCTCCTCATATCCCTTTCTGCCTTCTTTCCCCACTTCCCCTTGGAGATGAACTTGGCATAAAAGGGGAGAGGCTGTGATTTCAGGCAGCTGGTCGTGCAATGAGTCTCAGCCAAACCATCAAGATCAAACTGTGTAAAATCCCTTTCAATCTTTGAGGCAGTCCTGGCAGGAGAAGCAAATGCAGCACAACTGACAGCAAAGTGAAGAGTCAGGGGTATCCTGCCTCCAGAAAACTGTTGTCATGTGACTCAGAAGAAGGGCTGGAATTTTAGTGGAAGGAAGGAAAAATGGTTGAAATGTCAAGACCTATTTAATATACCGGGGACAAGTAGGTGTGTTTCTCTGGGTTTTTTTGTTTTGTTTTGTTTTGTTTTGTTTTTTGTTTTTCTGAGACAGGGTGTCGCTCTGTCACCCAGGCTGGAGTGCAGTGGCGCGATCTCGGCTCACTGCAAGCTCCGCCTCCCGGGTTCACGCCATTCTCCTGCCTCAGCCTCCAGAGTAGCTGGGACTACAGGCGTGTGTCACCACGCCCGGCTAATTTTTTTGTATTTTTAGTAGAGACGGGGTTTCACCGTGTTAGCCAGGATGGTCTCCATCTCCTGACCTCGTGATCCACCTGCCTCGGCTTCCCGAAGTTTTATTTGGGTTTTTAAAAACCAACAAATGAAAATGGTTCAGAGATCTTCTACTTAAGAAATGGAGATAATCCAGGTATATATATGGTGATTCACCTCTGCCACTCTTCTTGGTTAGGATTCCCGTTTGGGATTAAGATACATTATTAATCAAGTCTCTTATGATTTCTACTTACTTGGGGTCAGCCCTAGCTCATCTAGTATGTGAAGAAAAACACCCTGCTTCCTCTGGACAATTGATCCTACGCTATGGAGCATGGCTGTGCAAGCAGAATAAGGGCTGGCTTTCAGCTCCACTTGCCGCTTTGGTCTGGCATCCTTGTTCAGTGAACAACTTGCACACTTATGTGTGGTAAACTTGCATTTGGTAAATTTGAGAACCACTCAAATTACTTACAGAAGGTCACACAGATAGTAACAGAGCCAAGATTTGAACCTAGGTTTGCATGGCTCGGGACCCCAATCCTTAACATTACACTCTACTCCCTTTGTAATAACAAGGTATAATTAAAATTCAAGCAATTTAAAGTAAAATAATAAAAATGTCAGTTACATATCTGAATAAGGAGAAAATGTCTCTCTCTAAATCTCATTATGAAGTCTTTTGAATTGCCAAAATAAAGGTCATTATTGTAAGTAATCAGAACACATTGACATCTTACAGAGACTAAAAGGAATTCATAGAGCCTGCCTAGTGATGGGCAGTCATTACAGTTTACACTAGTTTCTAATGCAGGATTCAAATAGTTTTTTCTGCCATCATTGAGAAACTCAGTTGAATTGATCTTTAGTCCCTGAGTTAAGTACTTCTGTATGTCATCATCTTGGCCCCTGCATTGATTAAGACAGAACTAAATCCTCCATGTGAGCTGTGTCTTAACTCTAGATCCAGGAAGGACAATGAGACTACAAAATGAGCCGCTTGAATTGCAGAAATGTTTTTTTTACACCTTACTTCTTCATCAAAACTAGTTCTGACACTGAATTATTAAATAAGCTTTGAGGATATGAAGAAACGAGCCTTGGAAATTTTTTTTACATCCTAATTTCCAACCCAAGATCAAAGAAGCTTACTCAACCAGAAAATAGTCAGATTGCTGGGACTATGTTTTAAAGTAATTCTCCATCTGGTCTGCTTTTGAAGGAGCAGTGAATAATCACATGGAAGTGTAAGTTAACAGAAAGTATAAAGGTATCCACAAACAAACAAATAAATGAACACGCAAAAAAAAAATCCACTTTATACACAAAATAGAAAGCAAAAGAATGGAGGTAACCATAGGCAACTCTGTACCCTAAAACAACTTTTTTACATAAAATGGAAAATTTTAGAAAATGGAGTTTATCTTTTCTTGCGAAGATGGAGAATGATGTTTGCCAAATATTGTCAGTTCTCTACCCACCTGATATGTGACAAGACTGTATTTTCATTCTTGTGTAGTTGGGTAGATCCAGGTAACTAGATTGCACCAATGAAATCTGCTCAGAAGTGATCTGTGTTATTTGGGGATGAGCATTTAATTGAGTATGACTGAACTTGCAAAGCTCACATTTTACTCTAGCAAAGGACTGGCAATAACATTTTCAATGCTGGCTGATTCATCACTCTGAGTCCCTGTGTGGCTATAATGAGTAGGCTCTTACTGCGAACCCAAGATATTTAAGCACTAAAATATATGTTACTATAACTTTTACTGATAATATCTTCAATGAGTACTGTGCACACAAATCTAGTGCTGGCCAGATACAAAGATAAATATGTTGTAGTCTGGATTGCCAAGGCTGCTGGATATACCTTAAACTTTAGACCACTGACTTCAAATGCAAGGTTAAGTGGCTCCTATATTCATGGCATAATGTCACAGTTATTCAATGTAATTCTACTTTCATGTTTAAAAAATGTGAATGAATACATTACATAATGGAAGGAGATGCGCTAAAATTTAAATATGGATTTTACTGGGAAGTGACTTTTACTTTCTTCTACATTTGTATTACCAGTTTTCTGTAATATTTATAAAAGCATGAATTACTTTTGTGATAAAAATTAAATTTTAGCTACACAAAAAGTAAACTTAAAAAAAGTTGATATCAGTTCTATTTTTTAGAATTTATGTTATTTCACTGAAGTATATAGATGTAGTATAATTCTCATTCCGGATTATAGGACTAATCTTTCTAAACAAATCGGTCATATATAACATACTTTTTTAGTATCAACCTCACCCTATCCCATCTAGCTGCCAAAAGTGTTTTGTATTTCATTGTTTCAAAAGTGTTCTGGTGAGCAAAATCATGTACATGGAATACCTCACCAAACTCTGTCTTAGCAAGGCCGATTTCTTTCAGGTATGCTGCACAAATACACTTTTATGGCTCTTCACTTCATGCAGTCATCTTCAAGGACTTAGTATTTACTATGACCTCTTTCTCATGTAAATATGGAAAATCCATTTCAGATCACACTGTCATTTTCAGTGATTTTAATGAATTACGAAAGTTTGATCTTAGAAGACTCTTCCACCCATATCGTCCCCCAGTTCCCAGTTCCCCACACTTTGCATTTCCTATTGCCTCCGGGCCTGAAGTTTCATTCATTTGAAAACTATTCTTGGAAAGATCTCCCCTCCTCCAGCTGTTAATCTGTCATTAAGGGACCATAAGTCATTCAGATATACCACACTATTATGCAACCTCAACAGAGTGGAAAAAATCATTTGCTTCATTGTCAATGTAAAAACTTTTATCTTCTTTGACAGTTTTATTTAGAAAACCTCAGCTTTATTTTAATTTGATTCTAATGATGGCTTTCAGAAAATGATTTGAGTAAGTAAAAGTTTAGTGCAATGACAGCTGTCATGATTCCTGTGGTGCTTCCTCTCAAGGAGTATTTATTGAAAAGATGCATTGAAATACAGTGCATCATTTTTGGCACAGTGGATGGAAGTTAATTATTGAGAGCTGGTAATGTGGTAGTATTTACTCAGTGGGGGATTTAAGTAAGAAAGGTCCATTTGTTTTATCTTCTCTCTCTTTCCTAGCCAATGCTTCCTTGAGCAAAACTGAGATCCACAGAAATCCTCATGGCATTTGAACATACAGTAATTGCTGTTGATTGTCCTTACAAGGTAAAATGGCCATCACATTTTCTAATAATAAAAATGATGACTTGAAATGAATTCAGAGTGCAGTGGGTAATGAATGGTTTTTTTTAGTTCAGTTTTTATGTGGGCTGCTGTGTGGAAATGAAGGGTAGAGGTATTTATAACAATCTGAAGCTGCTTTATTTTGGAAGTATATTAACGGAATTAAGCATAATTATGACTCTCACTAAATTTTCAAACTCATTTTCATGTAGTGGGGAATACTAACCACATATGACCTTGTAAGTCTGTAATGAATTTATCCTTGGTGGTGGTTAAGACACAGAGACCCAAGTCTTCATTCCAAAAATAATTTTGGAATACTTCCAAATAAGAAGTATTTAAATCAGCTTTCCACAAAGCCCAAATAATGGACTAACTCAACAATGGCAGTTCATGTAGGTATCAGTAATTTTTCTGTAGAATATCTTGCCTTATAGAAATCAGGGCACAATACTGAGAGCTGAAGAAGCAAAACTATGGATATCTGCATATCTTCAGTCTTAAAAGATGTATAAGTAAGCAACCTGAAAAATCTATCACTGTACAACTACTAAATTAATAACACTTTAAATGATTTTAAGACTGCATTGTGGTTTCAAAGGAACAGCTAGTTAAGGTTAGCTCAGGAATGAACATTTAATATAAAATGTGTGGTGGATTTTTTTTCTCTTAAGGCTTATTTTATTTCTGAATTATAATGATATAAAATGACTAACAAGTAAAATATAAGTCAAAGAGAAATAGTCCTTTGCAGAGAGGGGTGGGAAAGTGCTGCTTTGCAACTCTTGAAGAGAAAGCCTTTCAGAAGAGTGTCTTCAGATATCACACAAGGATTTGTTTCAAATAGTTACTTGTGGCAATGCATTGTCTCTGGGGAAGCTGACATATTCCAATAAGAGATGACACTAAACATTAGGCTTTATATTTTGTGATTTTTTATGAGGAATTAAGTGAAAGGGAGAAAGTTCTTTTCTTTTTTTATTTCTTCTTTTTTCCAGATTGCATCTTTATGCTAAGTTTCTCAGCCTTCACTGATGAAAAAACACATTAGTAAGAGGATTATGTTTACCATTCTACCCTAATTATTTTAAATGGAAAAGTTCAAACTAAATGAAGCTTTTCTAAATCTAAAAATGTTCCCAATCTAAAGATCCAAAGGCCCCAATATATAAGCTCTGTCTGCATAATTCAGGCAGGACGGTAAACACAGCTTTGAGAAATTTTAAGCCATGCTTTCTAGACAGCATTAGCTTTTATCCTCACTAGAAGAAATCTTATAATACCTTGCTGAATTGTTCCATTGTGTTTAAACAAAAAACACACAGATTTGGCAAATGATAAAAAGGACATTAATTTCAAAATATCTAAAAGAAGACAATTCACTACTTAATAGAAAGTTGCACATTGGGCCACCATCTAATTCATGTAGATAAGTATTTTGTTAGTTAACACTTGTCTAAGTTTATTCAGCAAACATCTAATAGGTTGGATGGCATTCCAAAATAGTAATCCTGAAAAAGAGGTACTTTGATGTCTGCTATAATTCATATGTTTGTTTGTTTAACTGCTTGCATTTAATCTTTTTTTTGTGTGTGTTTCTATTTGGCTTGGGTATGGGTAATTTATAATTGTACCATATGTCCCTCCAATGCAGGAAAAATGGGCTCTACAAAGTCAATCCTCTGGACCTCATTAGCAGACTTTGGATAGAGTGAGAGGGATGAGGGAGAATCATTCCTTCTCTATGCACAGGCATGGTGATGTTACCCAGCTGGTCCACCCAGACATCACAGACACACACCGGTTCCCCAGCTGGGCATTTCCAGGGTCAGAGCCAGCAGACATGGAAATAAGAAAGACTTGTTACCCATCCAGTCCTTTGGAACCAATTCTATATTTACATACACAGCAAGGTCAAGCAATCATAATATTTTGATTTCTTCTGGGATATATTTAAATATTGCTCAGGTGTCCTGAGAGCCTACTTAAATACTTCCAAATTTTTCAGTCCCATTTGCCTTTGTTTGTGATGGTTCAGAATTTGTTTTCAATTAGTTCAGAAAGTGAAAAATCTACTTTGGAATTTAATCAAGCGTATAGGGACTATTGAGCTACTCACTGCCAATGTATATGTTATTAAAACTACAAACTAAAAGTGCTTGTTGGAAGAGGCATCATTAAATAAAAGTTATTTTTTAATGTTTAAATAAAACTCCTTGGAATAATATCTTTGAGGCAATGCAGAACCCATTGTAATCTTAACAATTCTCTGCCCAATCCTGAAGGACATTATCTTTCTTTTACACAATTAGACTAAAATGAAGAAATATAATAAGAATTGTTCAGATTTATTTAGCAGACACTATATATACATTACCTAATTTAATTCTAATAATAAGCATATAACACTGCTTTTATCCTTTTATCGTAGGCCAACAAACTGAGTCTTAAGGAAATGTTTGAATTACAGTCTGCCTGACTCCAAATCCTGGGCTTTTAAACAATATACTGCATGAGATTTTATACAAAGAAATATTCTGCTAAATATCCAAGTCATTCCATCTCTTCCTCCCTCAGCTCTCTCCACGTCTGTTAACAGGTTTAACATTTGTACTTTCTTTTTCAATTTGCTACTTAAATAGGTAACAATACCATAAGGTGATTAAGATCATGGTGCTTAGAATTTATTTAAGCCTGAGTTTTAATTCCATCTCCTCCTCTTACAGACTTGGACCTAGAGCAAGTTACTTAATTTTTCTGAGTATCAGCTACATTTATTTATTTATTTATTATTTATTTATTTTTGAGACAGGGTCTCATTTTGTCGCCCAGGCTAGGAGGCAGTGGTGCAATCACAGCTCATTAGCTACGACTACAGGCACCTGACACCATATCCAGCTACCTTTTTTTGTTTTTTGTAGAGATGGTGTCTCACTATATTGCCCGTTAGTCTCAAACTCCTGGCCTCAAGAAGTCCTCCTGTCTCAGCCTCCCAAAGTACTGGGATTACAGGTGTGAGCCACCATGCCCCACCCTAAGCATTAATTTTTTGGTCCATAAAAAGGAAGATGACAATTCTTATATTCTATGGTTGTTTTAAAGGTTAGTTGAGATAATGTATGCAAAGCATTTAGCATAGTGCCTTGTACATAATAAACCCTGGATAAATGGTAGCCAGTTTTGTTAATACCATATAATTTAAATATTGCTGTGTGTTATAACTCCAATATCACCCTATTTCTATTGTCATCACATTTAATTTAACTCCCATGCCTAGGCTGGAACTCATATCTGTATTCCAAGCCTTCATTTCTCAATGCCAAGAGGTTAGCTCCAAGTGGCTGCAACAAGCCATGCACATTTAATATGTGCAGAACTAATCCCAGTAAATCGGAATCAATGACACCCACAGTCCATCCACTAAGGGCACAAGTCCTAGCAGTAACTTAAGACTCCTCACTATCTTCAACCCCCACTCATGATCAGTTACCCTATTCATTCTATCTCCCAATGCTCACTTTATACCATTGCTACAACCTTGGGTCAGACACCAAACTTCTTTTCTCTGCTCTATTCTTTCCTCCTGACTTGTATTCCTGCCTCTAATCCCAGCTCTGCCATGAGACAGATAACAATTGTATGTATTTAATTCTATCACTCCTTCTTATAATGGCTGTCTAGTCTATCTAGCAGGGACTCCTGTGGACTGCACACATTTCATGGAATGCATGAAAGAACTCACTGGAAGTTAAGAAGAAAGCATTAGAATTTTCTTTTTGTTTCATAATTTTATTATTTCTAAAATATTTTCGTATATGTCTGTAATGCATATATTTTATAATGTACCTGATATAGTAGTAAAACAGATACATATGTGGTGGTTAATTTTATGTGTTAAATTTGCCTAGGCTACAGTACCCAGATATTTGGTCAAATGCATTTGGATGTTACTGCGAAGGCATTTTTTAGATGAGATTAACTTGAAATTCATAGACTTGCATTAAAGCAGATTACCCTCAATAACGTGGGTAGGCCTCATCCAATCAGTTGAAGTGCCTGAGAAAAAGACTGACTTCCTCCGGGACAGAGAACTCTTTGAGCAGACTGCCTTCAGAGTCCCGATGTAAAATCAACTCTTCCCTCAGTCTCCAGGCTGCTGGGCTGTCCTGTCATTTCAGACTTGCTAGCCTCCACAATCATGTGAGCCAATTCCCTAAAATAAATCTCACTCGCTCTCTTTCTCACTTTCTTGAATATATGTTCATTCTATTGGTTCTATTTTTCTGGAGAACCCTGAGTATTACAACATATTTTACAGAAACACATGTAACATGCTCAAAAGATTTTCAAAAAAATTTTAATCTCTGCTCAATAATTTTACGAAAGGGTAGCATGTCAAAATAAATCTCATTCGCTCTCTTTCTCACTTTCTTGAATATATGTTCATTCTATTGGTTCTATTTTTCTGGAGAACCCTGACTATTACAACAGATTTTACAGAAATACATGTAACAGGCTCCAAAGGTTTTCAAAAAAAAGTTTAATCTGTGCTCAATAATTTTATGAATGAGTAGCATGTCCCCAAAGTTTGGAGACTAGCAGTCTCTATGACAAAGTCTAAACTCCTAAGTGTGAGGGACCTTCATGAGCTGACCCTTGCCTGGTTCCCTAGTCTCCTGGGCTGCCATGCCACCACACACATACCAAGCACTTACCATTCAAAAGTGTTTGTGGCTTTCGGAATCCAACAGATTCGTGAACATTTTTGCATTTGCTAGCATTTCACTCTGCCCATAATTTTACCCCCAAACTTCTACTGCTGCATTTGTCTTATAAACTATTAAACTTTCTTTGGACTCAGTTCATGTGTCCCCTCTTCTGAGAAACTATTTATATCCCCTAGACATATTTAGGTTCTCTTTTCTCTCTATTTCTAAGTGCTCATTATAGATCTAAGTATGTCAATTATCCTATTATTTTGTAACTATTTATTGGCATGTCTTTTCATTAGACTGTGGGATTCTTAAGAAGAGATTGTTTTCTTGTATGTTTTTATATTTCCAAAACTGAACAGTTCTACAAATCCAAACCCTTGAGTTTACACATGAGGATAACTAAGACCCAGAGGGATAACTTGCTCCAAATCACAAAGCCAGGAAGAGGCAGAGCCAGAAAAAGAATACGATTTGTTTTTCATGTTGTCCAGAACTCTTTTCACTACTCCATATGGTTGAGTGGCATGTATTGCAGGTGCACATACATGTTTTCTGAGTATCTGCATGTTCCTAAAAACGCAAACATAGGCAGAATGGAATGTGTAACCACAAACCAGTCAATACTCAGGAGAAAATGGTGAAAACCTAACTGTGATTTTGTTCACCACCAGATAAACAGCTGTTGCAATTTCTTACCCCATGCTTCCAAAAACATAGGAGACTTTATGGACAAATTGATCTTTTTAGACACTGATCTTGCCACTTGGATATGCTATTTTCAAAGAATGGCGCCAATAAGTGACATCTGATTAATTTTTAAAGCATAATTTCTCTTTTCACCATTACTGTTTTGAGCAACAAGAAGAATCCTGTGGAAATGTTTAAAGAATATACACCAACAACTACAATTTACCTAACTTTACCTAACTCCAAAGCAAACTTAGGTCCATCATTCATTCATTAGGTCCATCATTCATTCATTCATTCATTTTCTCACAGAGCCTCAATAATACTATATCTCAAGCCATTTTCTCAAACCGAATATCTAATAGCTTTCTGGATATTTCTACATGATGGATTGGCATGGTTTTGAAATAATCATGCCCAGAGCTAAACTCATTTCCTTTTCTCAAATATAGTTTTCTCCTGTTTTTGTTTGGTATTTTGAATCACCATGGGTGGATTGCTGTATAATATGTACCCAGATACTCAATTTTGAATAAAAGTGATGAATTACTGTATAATATGTGCCCAGATACTCAATTTTGCATAAAGAAAACCTCACCTCAGTTCAAGTCATCATCAACTAGTTCAAGTCATCATCAACTAGTTTCTTTCAACTGAGTGAATGTCTGTCTGAACAAATGAAGCTAACCCATTTCATTTCTACCTCCAATACAGACTTCCCTTCACAATAATTTTTCTAGTTCTAAAAGTGGCACCATTATTCTCTCAGATTATCAAGGAAATTTTTGAAATTAGTTTTCCTACCAGGATTAGACTTAAGCTCCAGTCCCTCCTACATGTCCATATACATTGTCCCTCATATCTTTTTCTGATTGAATCTAATATCTTGCTGTGAATTCTGTCAGTGGTTTGCTCATCATGACTCAAAAGTATTGACAAAGTCCCTCTGCCTATATTATTTGATATGGAATCTTCTATCCCTTCTGACCGAGAAGCTACCTGTCTGGCTACCTCTTCTAATTTATTCTGCTCATCATTTGAGGGAGAAATTGCTAATGTGATTAGTCAGAGCTTAACCACATTTATGATGAGCATGGTTATTCCGTTCTAAAGATGAGTATGTATAAGAGGTATTTCCTTTTGTACTCATTTCTCCCACATGATAAGTATACCTCCAAACAGGGCATGGATTTAAGGTAGGCCTGGCCAGGTATCTCTGTTCTTATGTTACCTCTTCCATGCTAACAAATAAGTGATGAGTTAAGCTTTAGTCTACTCTGCAGACAGAGTCACTGCAAATAGAAGAAGGAATCAGTAATTTTGCTTTAAGTTATATATGTCAGTTCAGTTTAACAAAGATTCTGTATGTTGAATTTGAAGCACTGATTCAGCTATTATAGACAGAATTTTTCACATTTGATGAAAAATGCTAACATGAGTTTAAGAAGTTAAACAAAAACCCATTTAAGATAGCTCAAAGTAAAGCACGTCAAGGCATGTCATAATCAAATTTCTGAAATACAATGATATAACAGAAAATCTTAAATAACCTAGGGAAAAAACATTAAATATAAGGGTCCAATGATTCAAATGAGGGCTAAATTTTTATGTGAAACCATGGAGGTCAGGAAACAATGGGATGACATTTTTAAAGTGCTAAAAGAAAAACTGTCAACCTAGAATTTTATATGTAATGAAAATATTTCTCAGATCTGAAGGCAAAACAAAGTCATTTTCAGACAAATAAAGGATGAGAGATCTGTTGATAGTAGGTGAATATTAAAAGAAATGTTAAAGAACATTTTGTGGGGAGAAGAATAGATATAGTAGATGCAAATTTGGATCTACACAAAGAAGTACTGAGATCTGCAAATGCTAAATGTGTGAATAAATACAGTTTTTAAAAATTTTGTAACTTTTAAAAAAGATAATTTAACTTCTTAAAACAAAAATAACAATATATTGTGGCTTTAAATACATATGAAAGTAAAATGTGTGCAACGAAAGCACAGAAAAGGCAGGATAGGTAATGAAACCATAATGTTGTAAAGTTTATATATTATATTCGAAGTGGCACCATATTATTTTAAGATACAATGTGATAAAGATACATGTAAATTGTAGAGAAAACACATACACACACAACAAGCAAAGCAAAACAAAGAGTTGCGACTAATAGACGAATGAAAAAGTGGAGGGGAATACTGAAAAATATTCAATTAACACAAAATAAAGCTGTAAAAGAAGGGAGATATCAAAGAACATATGCATACATAGAAAACCAATAGCAAAATGGCAGGCTTAAACCGATCAGATCAACAATTGCATTAAATGTAAATAAACTAGGGCCTCTTCTGTAATGACTGAGTAGTTCATAGAGGATGACGCCCTGTCACAGATAACAAATTTAAGTTCTAGACACAATGCAAACCAAACAAATAAACAATCAACAAGCAGCGATTGATGGCAACAAAGAGCTAACAACAAATGTAGCCAGATTCTGGAGGGAAGCAGACTCTTGGAAAAAGGCAACAGCACAAGATGAGTTACCAGGTCTTACACCTTTTATTCTGAGGGCAAGTGAAAGTTGGCAACATGTGGGGATGAAATTTTTAATTGAAAAGTTTACAGTCTTTCTAATCTGAAGAACTATAGGTCGGAGTTTTTGGAAATCACAGCTGCATAAAAGAAGTGTGTATACTGATTAGGAGAGGCAGGGATGAGAGCCCTGATTTCTTTGTGTAAACTCAACCCAAATGGGTGACTTATCTTTGAAACATACATATGTGGGACAGACTACAGCTAAGGATAAAAAACTGTGCTAAGAGTTGAGCTGCTAACAAGAAAAAGAGTTTGCAGTTTAAGACCAACTAGGAATTTCCAGAATCCAGAGTCTCTACAACATAACATTCAAATGTCCAAGATATAAATTACTCAATTTATGAGGTGCTGGAAAATGTACTCATTAGTGTAATAAAATAGCAATCAAAGAAGACCAACACTGAGATGATCCAGTTCTTAGGATTAATGTGCATGGATTTCAAAGCAGTATTATAATAATTAACCTCAAGGATGAAATAATATATGCCCACAATAACTGAAAAGAAACGACATCTCATCAGAGGAAAAAAATGTAAAAAACAACCAAATGGGAATTGTAAAGCTGAAAAATATAATACATTAAAACAATTTCACTGAGTGAGATGATCAGTAAGAAGGAGATGACAGAGAAAAGAGGCACTAAATTTGAAAATAGATCAACAGACATTACACATTTTGAAGCCTAAAAAAAAAAAAATGTAAAGAACAGACCTTCTCAGACTATGGGGGGGTAAAAAAAAGACTGTCAGAAGTAAGAGAGAGTGAGAAGAGGACAGAGAAAATATTTGAGGAAATAATGGCTGAAAATACTCCAAATTTTGTAAAAGAAAATAATTTACAAATCCAAAAACATATCAAGTTTTTGGAGCATGAAAAGTACAAAGTACAAACTACAAAATATAATGTACAAAGCAAGAAAAGTACAAAATATAATGACAAGAGACTGTAATAGAGTCAAACTTCTAAAAACCAAAGATAAAAGGAAAAATCTTGAAGCAGCCAAAGAAAAATGACACCTTATAGAGCAAACAATAAGTTAAAAAAAAGAAATGAAGGCAAGAGGCAGTAGGAAAACATCTTCAAAATACTTAAAAAAAAAGTCTATTCCCAATTTAAAAATTTTTTTTTAGAGACGGGGTCGCCTCATGTTGCCAAGGCTGGTTACGAATTCTTGGGCTCAAATGATCCTCCTGACTCAGCCTCTCCAGTAGTGGGGACTACAGGTGTGTGCCACCATAGCGAGCCACAAATTCTGTGTCCAACAAAATGCTTTTCAAGAAACAATTAAAAAAACATATGTTCATCGAGGGGAAAAAGAACTTATCCTCAGTATAGCTGCACTATAAGACATACTAAATGAAGCTCTTCATGAAGAAGTAAAATAATACAAAAGGAAAACTCAGGTTTTCAGACAAGAATTATGATTATAAAAATGTTAAACATATGAATAAATAAAAAAGACTTTTTATCTTCATTTTAAACAATACCTAGGACTGACTAAAGCAAAAATTATAACATTCTAGTGTATGTAATGGATTTAGATGGAATGCATAAGACAACTACAGTGTAAGGGAATTGGGAGAGGTAAATGAATCTATAATGTTGCAAAGTGTATAGATTTTTCAAGAACTAGTACAATATTTACTCTAGGTAAACTTTGAAAAGTCAAGGATACACCCTGAAATTCCTAGAACATCCAATAAAATTAATAAAAAGAGTTATAGCTAAAAAGGCAATAGGTAATTAAAATTACTTTCCAAAATATAAATAGGCTATATACTCTATTTACAGGACAGATTGTCAGGTGAAATAAAGATGGTAAACACAAGATTTTTCTGTGTGTGAGTTACACGTAAATATAAATAGTTAGCTGGGCGCAGTGGCTTATGCTTGTAATCCCAGCACTTTGGGAGGTCCAGGTGGGTGGATAACCTGAGATCAGGAATTTGAGACCAGGCTAGCCAATATGGCAAAACCCATCACTATTAAAAATACAAAATTAGCCGGGTGTGGTGGCACGTGCCAGTAATCGCAGCTACTCGGGAGGCTGAGGCAGGAGAATCATTGAACCTGGGAGGCGGAGATTGCAGTGAGCCGAGAGCACGCCACTGCACTCCAGCCTAGGGGACAGAGTGAGACTCTGTCTCAAAAAAAAATACATATATCTATAAAATAAACACACACATATATATAATATAATAATAAATTATATAATATATTATTCTATTATCTATTATATTAATTATATGTTATATATTAATCATATATTATATATTTAATATATAATATAATTAATTATATAATATATAATATAATAATATATAAATAATACTATATAATATATATTATATAGTATAATATATTATATATTTATATATTATATAGTATAATATATTATATATTATTATATTATATATATTATATATTATATATAATATATATAATAAATATACTATTATATATAATAATAATATAATATATAAATATATATATAATATTAGTTAGACAGGAGGAATAAATTCTGCAGATCTGTTGTACAAAATTGTGGCCATAGTTAATAATAAAGTATTTTACATTGAAAACTGCTCAGAAAGTATTTCTGAAATGTCCTCACCACAAAAACATAATAAGTATATGAGTTGATTGACATGGTTTGGATATTTGTCCCCTCCAAATCTCATGTTGAAATTTGATCCCAGTGTTGGAGGCGGAGCCTGGTAGGAGGTGTTTGAGTTATCAGGGCAGTTCTCTCAGGAGTGGCTTGGTGTCCTCCTGAGGTAATGAGTGAGTTCTCTTTCTACTAGTTCTTTTGAGATCTGTTTGTTTAAAACAGCCGATCATCTCCTCCACCGTCTTGCTCCCTCTCTTGCCATATGATACTTGGACTCTCCCTTTGCCATTCACCATGATTGAAAGCTTCCTGAGGCTTCACCAGGAGCAGACGCCAACCCAGGCTTCCTGTACAGCCTGCAGAGCTATGGGCCAAATAAATATCTTTTCTTTCTTTTACTTTTTTTTTTTTTTTTTTGGTCGAGACAAGGTCTTGCTCTGTCAACCAGGCTGGAGTGCAGTGGCACGATCTTGGCTTACTGCAACCTCCACCTCCCTGGGCTCAAGCAATTCTCCTGCTTCAGCCTCCTGAGTAGCTGGAACTACAGGTGTGCACCATCATGCCTGGCTAATTTTTGTATTTTCTGTAGAGGCAGGGATTCGCCACGTTGGCTAGGCTGGTCATGAACTTGTGGGTTCAAGGGATCTGACTGCCTTGGCCTCCCAAAGTGCTTTGTGGGTTCAAGGGATCTGACTGCCTTGGCCTCCCAAAGTTCTGGGATTATAGGCATGAGTCACCACTCTGCTCCTGGCCATCTCTTTTCTTTATAAATTACTCTGCCTCAGATATTCCTTATAGCAATGCAAAACTAACACAGTGATGGATATATGTTAATCAGCTTGATTTAATCATTCCACTATATATATGGCAATAGATAAATTAATATATAAACATCATATTGTACCTCATAAATATATACAACTATTTGTCAATTGAAAACAAATAATTTAAAAAATTTAAAATAAAATTAAATAAAAATTTATTTTTATTTACTTTAATTTTAAATAAAATTTAATAAAAATTATTTTTATTTAATTTTAAATAAAAAAATTTAATTTAATAAATAGTTAAAATAAAAATTTAAAAGTACCATGCAAATACCAATTATAAGAAAGGTAGAGTGGCTATATTAATATATCATGGAATGAAGATTTCAGGGAAAGGAGTATTATCAGAAATAAAGAGGAATATTTAATAATAATTTAAAAAATAGTTCATAAAGAAGTCCTAACAATAATACACGCATATGTACCTAATAGTATAGTTTCAAAATAATTGAAGCAAATATTGACAGACAGTAGAGAAACAGACAAATCTATAGTTATAGTAGGATATTCTAAAACTAATCTCTCAGTAAATAACAGACCAACCTGAGAGAAAATGAGTAAGAATACGAACAGCTTGAAAACTTTATCAACCAACTTGATCGAATTGATCTTCATGGAGCACTGCAGCTAACAGCCTGCAGAATTTGAATTCCTTTCAAATTCACACAAGACATTCTCCAGGACAGGACATATCCTGGGCCATTTAAAAAGTTTGAATTCCAAAGGTTGATATTATACTGAGCATGTTCTCATACCACTGTGGAATTAAAGTAAGAATCGATAAAACAGAAAAATGGAAAAGCCTCAAGTATTTGAAAATTAAGTAACCCAGGTCTAAGCAATCCATGGGTTAAAGAAGAAATTACAAAGAAAACTACAAAACGTTTTAATATGAAAGAAATAATGAAAAATTGTGATTTGTGAAATGCAGTTAAAATAGTGCTTAGCGGGGAGTTTATAGCTCTATGTGCTTATTTTAGAAAAGAAGCAGGGTTAAAATCGATGATCTAACTTTCTAACCTAAGAAGTTGAAAAAAAAATCAGATTCAAGCCAAGGAAAGTAGAACAATGAAAAAAATAAAGATAGGAGCATAAATTAATGAAATAAATTTCAGAGAAAGAAACCAAATGTGGCTCTTTGAAAAGATTATATTAAAATTGATTAACTCTCTCAGTATATCGATTATCAATATCAGGAATGTAAGTGAGGATGCTAGTATAGATCTTACAAATATTATAATGATAAAAAGAAATATTAGAGATGATTTGAGCCAGTAAGTTCGACAACTTTGATGAACAAATTCCTTGGGAGAAAAATAACAAACTGATTTTTCAAAATAGAAAATTTAAATTGCCAAATATTTACTAACGAAATATAATTAGTAATTAAAAACAGTACCTAAAATATAATTAGAGCAATGGAGTAAAATGGACGTTTCAGAAATAAACTTAACGTTTTTCATGAAATAATTTTCAACTAAGCCTCCAAATTAATGACGGGAAAAAGGAGCATCTTTCAACAAATGGTGGTGGGACAACTGGATAGCCACATGGGGGAGAAACCTTGCCTCATCTGTCTCCTCATATACATAGTTTAACTTAAGATGGATCTCAGAACTAAAAATAAAAGCTAAAACTATATAGCTTCCAGAAGAAAAAAATTGAATATCTTCAATACCTTGAAATACACAAATATTTCTTAGGATACGAAAAGCAAAATCCAGCTGGGCGGAGTGGCTCACGCCTGTAATGTCAGCACTTTGGGAGGCCAAGGCGGGCGGATCATGAGGTCAGGAGATTGAGACCATCCTGGCCAATATGGTGAAACCCCGTCTCCACTAAAAATACAAAATTAGCTAGGCGTGGTGGCATGCGCCTGTAATCCCAGCTACTCGGGAGGCTGAGGCAGGAGAATCGCTTGAACTAGGGAGTCGGAGGTTGCAGTGAGCAGAGATCATGCCTCTGTACTCCGCCTGGCAACAGAGAGTGAGACTCCATCTCAGGAAAAAAAAAAAAAAAAAAAAAGCAAAACCATAAAAGAAAAATTGTTACATGATCAAAATTAAATTTGTATGTGAATTAAAAGACCCTGTTCAGTAATTAAATAGATAAGCCACAGATTGGAAGATAATATTATAATGCATATATCTGATAAAGGACTTATATCCAAAATATACCAAAAACTTCTACAACTTAATAAACATAAAGACAACTAGTCATGTCAAAACATGAGCAACATATTTGTGGTTCTCTTCAGAAAAGGATAGTGAATTTATTGACTGGGAGAGGACAGCAGAATTTCTCTAGGGTATGAAAGTGTTCTGTATCTTGATCTAGGTGTAGACCACGGTGGGGTATGCTCTTGTCAGAACTTATCAAATGGTGCACTTAAGATGCGGTGTCTCTCTTTTTGTGAATTGTATCTCAATGGAAAAAAATAAGTGTTACTTTAATTTTCAAATTTGCTACAATACCAATCCTGTAATAATTTCCTCATATCATGACAATTAATAATCATGAGTCAAATGATTTATTTTAATAAAAATACCACTCATTTAAAAACACTTGAATGTGACAATATGTCCTTAAATCTAGAAAGCTGATTTGCTATAGGATATATGGGAAACAAATCTGTCCTCTGAGCTCACCTTATGGTAAATATTATTTTGCTGCGATTATTGGAAGTGTTTTTTTTCATTTATAAAGCAAAAGAATATACACCCATTAATTTTTCACTTGCTAATGCAATAATAAGGCAGCATTTTAAGATGATGAAAAATGATTCTTCAGGCAGCATGATATGGCAAAAAGAACAATGGACTGAAGTCAGGAAGTCTGTTCTGTGTTCTTGGCATTGCCACTTTGCAACTGTGCATTGAACCCTGGAAAAGTCCCAGCATCTCTGGCCTTCCTCTCCCTCATCTGCAAAATGAAGTCATTGAACTGAACGACCTCTGAGACCCTTCCTGCCTCTAACTTTCTACGATCTATGATCCATGCCTTGAACTATGACTGCAGGTGTCCTCTCTTTTGACATTTTAATATGCCAAGGCACTTACACTTATTTTCATTCATTCTATTACTATGCAAAGATCAAATTCAGGAAGCTATTTTAAAAATATGGGGAAATTTAATTAATTTTAGTTGATATTTATGATTCTGTTAGCACATTATTTGTTATTAAGGTCACATAAAGAACTAATCATTTCTACTCTGATTCCAGAGGCATAGTGTGTATTACAATAACATAAATCGTATTAATGTGAATGTGAGATTAATTTCAAAAAGAGACAAATTACATGCTTTGCTTAGTATTTACATATTGGATGTTATGAATTTATTTCTTATTCATGGTAATAACATTAATTACAATAAATTTGTTTTATATTCATGTAAATGTCACACACTTCTGGAATTTGGCATCTATAATACATGAATAAATGGCCACTAGCTTTTTACTCTCATATTTCGGATGTAGTTACTCAAATGAATAGTCACAAAATTAACAAGCTATGAAACCAGAAAAAAAAAAACTTGATAGTTGAATTTTATTGATTTTTGTCACAATATCAAAATATATAATTTCTTACTTCTGGCACTTATTTAGTAATTTTATGTAATGAATTATTTATTAACAGCCAGTGGCCTAACTGTGAATTACTTTGATCTAGGTTGAGCACTTGAGGAAGCTGGTTTAAGAGGGCTGTGTACTCAGTGAAACCAACCAACATTGCTACTGAAACATAGTCTGGCTCTGTGTTTATTTCCCTTCACCTCTACTAATCTTGATGAGAGATAATGTGATACAATACAAAGAATTAAAATCGAAGAGTTAAGACACCAGAAAACCTGGGTTCAGATTTCAATTGTACCACTTAAAATAGGCGTATCTTAAGCACGTTTCTCAACTTATGTAGATCTGTAAAACAGAGAAACTATTTAAATGTAATTCAATTTATAAATATACCTGGAACCCTCTAGGCAATTAATATTAATTGGATATGGATTCACATCCTATGCCTTCCATCTAACTCCTACCTTCCTTTTCTTAATCCTTTGAATTCACAATTGCTTTGTTAGATAAAAATCTCTTTCTCTATTGTGTCCCTCCATGTTCTCATTAATTTCCTATCCAGACTGGCCATCTACATTTTTACTCTGTCAACTAGGTTCCCAGCTCCTTAAGAGTGGGGTCCAGTGGCTCCCACCACTCAGAGCAAACCAACCTATTTTTTCAGCCTCTTCCTGAAGCACTTTAGCTGCCTCACTTTGATGGAAACCTTGCTCTTCCTTAATCACACTGAAATCCTCAAAAACCTGCTGAAGAAAATTATTTCTTCTCCAACCCTTATTACCACGTAATGAACCCCAGAACCAGCTTTCTCACTGGTGTCCTCCATTCTCCCACAGCCCATCATTTGTACTACTACTTGGTCCAGCCTCCTGAGTCACTGCCGATATCATTCCCTGGTTTAAAAATCTTTGTTGGCTGGGCACGGTGGCTCATGCCTATAATCCCAGCACTTTGGGAGGCCGAGGTGGGTGGATCACCAGAGGTCAGGAGTTTGACCAACCTCGCCAACATGGTGAAATCCCATCTCTACTAAAAATGCAAAAATTAGCCAGGCATGGTGGCAGGCGCCTGTAGTCCCAGCTACTCGGGAGGTTGAGGCAGGAGAATCACTTGAATCCGGGAGGCAGAGGTTGCAGTGAACAGAGATCGCACCACTGCACTCCAGTTTGGGCAATACAGAGCAAGACTTTGTCTCAAAAACAAGAAAAAAAAATTCTTATTGACTATTTGGGGCCAAAGATTTGTTATGACAAAGTCTAAGCTTACTTTATGGGCTTTAAAGACCTCTGTTAATCTGGCCAAAATCTATCTTTCTAATCTTAACTACTACATCTGTTTGCAAACCTTTTATTTTAGTGAAACTGAACTGTTGCTTATACATCTCTCTCTGTTCTTCCTAGACATGTTCATATTCTGTCTACCAAGAATGATTTTCATCCTAACCCCACATGTCCAAATAATACCCATTTGCCACATACAAACTCAAGTTCCACTTCTTTCTAAAGTTGTATTGGGTCATTGTGGGAAATCATCTATTTCCATAGTGTGTGGGCTCTGTGCCTCTCGTGGCCATCACACCTTTCTACCATGCATGCTACCAACTTACATATATGTCTTTTTCTCCTCATGTACTCTTTGCAGGACCCATATGTAATTCATCTGCGAATTTCTAAAAGAAAAGCACAATGGTTTGTAGAAAACAAGTTCTTCAATATGTGAGTGAAATGAAGTAGTTTTGTATTATTTAAATAAAACTTTATTTCCATGAACCTTGCTGGAAGAGTATTTGCTGCAGAAAATAGAAATTTATTATTTGTAAAAAAGAACCCTAGTAGAACAAAATTTTGGGGAAAAAAGACTATTTTATTATAAAGAGGTTGTGGTGAGCCGAGACCGCACTACTGCACTCCAGCTTGGCGACAGAGCGAGACTCCATTTCCAAAAAAAAAAAAAAAAATCTAGTTTTGTACAGCTGCTATATTTATTGTAAAGGTATAAGGACATCTCAAGAATGTAAGGTCTGGGAATTAGCAGGGTTTCATGGATGGAGTGTAATCAAAGGTTGGTACACCATGGGAAGACTGGGACATCATGTCTCTCCATCCCTCAATTGTGATTATTTCTGAGTGTCTGATGTTGTTTGATCTTTCTCTCTCTCTCCCTGCCTCTGAAAACTAAATTTTTTGCTTTTCAACCCATATTACAGATCTTGATTGCAACAACTTTTGAATTTTCACTTTTTCTATTAAAGAATATCTAGACTGCAACTCAAATCTCTAAGTTACTATTCCACATTCTCAAACAAGGACCCTAATGTACCTGGCAGGAATCAACTGCCCATCTTTAAGCTTGCCACCCTTGAATAGAGACCAAAATTATACTATCAGACATTTTTGTATACACTAGTGTTTCTTCGAAATGGACATGACTATAGCATGCACCAAGGCTCTCTGTTGCACCCAGGGATGTCTATAATCATTGGCATCCTTTGGAAATAGTAGCTTCTCCAAAAAAGTGTGTGAGTGGCACAGGCTACCAGTAGGTGCCCTTGCCAGTGGTTCGACTTCTGAAGTAATCTTCAGATTATAAAAAATTATCCTCTAGTTTTAGGCCGGGCACAGTGGCTCATACCTGTAATCCCAGCACTTTGGGGGGCCAAGGCAGGTGGATCATGAGGTCAAGAGATCAAGATCATCCTGGCCAACACGGTGAAACTCCGTCTCTACTAAAAATACAAAAATTAGCTGGGTGTGGTGGCATGTGCCTGTAGTCCCAGCTACTCAAGAGGCTGAGGCAGGAAAATTGTTTGAACCCTGGAGGCAGAGGACGCAGTGAGCTGAGATCGCACCACTGCACTCCAGCCTGGTGACAGAGCGAGACGCCATCTCAAAAAAAAAAAAAAAACAAAAAACTAGTTTTGTACAGCTGCTAGTTCTTCAAAAATATTTTAAGTACTGTGTATTTGCATCTGTTCCAAATAGGATTCAAGTCGGAGTTATAGTTTTTGATAAAAATTTATGAAATCATTTTGACTCCTTGAGGCTATTTATCTTTGAGATTGGCAAAAGAACACTTTTGAAACTGAACCAGTTTATGAAACAGTTCTTCATCTTAAGATGAAGGTAGACTCATCCAGTAAGTGTAAAGACACATTTTTCTTCCATAGGCTAGAGAGCAACTGATTCAACACAAGATTTCATGAGTTTGAAAAGAAAGATGAATCATCCTACTTTAAATGCAACTTTTGGCCATTACATCTCAGTTGGTTTGACAACAAGCTTGGAAATCATTTTTTTTCTTTTTGCCCCTAAATCTGTTAGATTCCCTTCTTTGACCAGAAAACAATCAAGTGAGGTGATCAAAGGGGTCATGTGTCAGAGGAAGGGGCAGCTTCTTCCTACATAAGGTAGAAGTATGAGAGAAGAGACTGATAGCACATTCAGGAAGTTCTTTTCCAGAACTGAATGAAATCAAAGGAAGGAAAGCAAGACTCAACTGGTATTAGGTAAAGGACTAGAACCTAGACAGGATTCAGCATTGACAGCTGAGTGGACTGTGAGGGAAGGGGAGTGATATGTTTCTATGTGTGTCCCTACCCAAATCTCATGTTCAATTATAATCTCCAGTGTTGGAGGTGGGGCCTGGTGGGAGGTGACTGAATCATGAGGGTGGTTTCTCAATGTTTAATACCCTCCCTGCCTTGGTGCTGTCATCATGATAGTGAGTTTTTGTGAGATCTGGTTATATAAAAGTGTATAGCACCTCTCCCCTCTCTGTCTTGCTCCTGCTCCACCCATGTGAACTGCCTGCTTTCACTTTGCCTTCCACCATGATTGTAAGTTTCCTGAGGCTTCCCCAGAAGCCAAGCAGATGCCAGCATCATGCTTCCTGTATAGCCTGTGGAACCGTGAGCCAATTAAACTTCTTTTCTTTATAAATTACCCAGTCTCAGGTATTTCTCTGTAGCAATTCAAGAACTGCCTAACACAGGGAGTTAGGTAAGAAGGAGACTAGAGAATGAGGGGCAGTGTAACAGATAAGTGGGTGGTTGTCTGTAGACAAACCAAGATTGCTTATATTTTTTATTTACTCAGCTAACACAGTCTTGCTCTGGTTAGTCAGCATATTTTTTAAAAGGTCTGGAACAGTATTGTATTAGTCAGAGTTCTCTAAAGGTACAGAACTAATAGGAAAGATGAATATACAAAGTGGAATTTATTAAGGAGTATTGACTCACATGATCACAAAGTGAAGTCCCACACTAGGCCATCTGCAAGCTGAGGAGCAAGGAAGCCAGTTGGAGTCCCAAAACCTCAAAAGTAGGGAAGCCAACAGTGCAGCCTTCAGTATTTGGACGAAGGCCTGAGAGCCCCTGGCAAATCACTGGTGTAAGTCCAAGAGTCCAAAAGCTGAAGAACTTGGAGTCTGATGTTCGAGGGCAGGAAGCACCCAGTATGGAAAGAAAGATGAAGCCAAAAGACTCAGGGAGTCTGCTCATTCCATGTTCTCTGCCTGCTTTATCCTAGCCATGCTTGCAGCTGATTAGATGGTACCCACCCAGACTGAGGGTGGGTCTGCCTCTCCCAGTCCACTGACTCAAATTTTAATCTTTTTAGGCAACACCCTCACAAACCCACCCAGGAACAATACTTTGCATCCTTCAATCCAATCAAGTTGACACTCAATATTAACCATCACAAGTATATACAAAAGCTTACCCTCACATGGGTCTTCTGACATTGTTTGCTAGTGTTTGAGAGGTGGAGAGACAAAAGGAGTAGGAGAAGAGTTTAACTGGAATGGAAACAATTGGGAAGTAGGCTGCTGGCTTTCCCCTCTGCCCTGTTACTAATGACGGTAGACATTGAGAAACCTCATTTTTGTCCTTTCTGCACAGATTATAACTATCAATTGATTTATCTGGTGGGAAAGTCATAGACAGTTTAATAAAATTATAATATCCAAATTCCTTGTCAGTCCTTTATATCAGTTAGCAATGTATTCAGTGGCACAATTGAAACTCTCAAACAATATTTCATTTATCTCTATAAACAAAAATTCCAACGTGGGCAATCCAGGGTTAATGACAGTTTAGTGATGACATCTGGGATCCAAGCTCTTCCTGTCTTTTCTCTGTCATCCTCACAGGGTACACCTTTGCCTCATGCTAGTCATCTCATGGTGGCAAAATGGCTGCTGTACCACCAGGCTCATGTCTGCATTCCAAGAAGAAAAAATGAGAAAGACCTACAGGTTGAATCTGTGACTATCCTAAATAAAACTGAAACACTGTTAATTAGCAAGAAGAGAATAAAATTTGATGGGGCAACTAGTTGTATTTGCCTTACCCTTCCCTTGATCAATTAAACCCATATATTTTTTAAAATCAAAAAGTCAAAGTAAACTGTGAAAGAGTGTATTGCTTGTAACTAGTCCTGGACAATAAGGATTGACATTGCCTGGTTGAGCAGATCTGGTTTCTCCAAAATATTTCAAAGCTAAGTAAGGTATGCTACCTTATTGATGGTTCACACAATGCCTGTAAGCCCCTGTAACTTAGCCCTCTGCACATCGGTTATGAAGATGGAAGAGGACAGAGGATAGACAGAGGAAGCACAGGTATTCCGGAAACAAACAACTTGCTGTACTGTGTGAAGAAGTGATGGAACAGAAAGCTGTGTTGCTGGGAAAAGCTGAATTATGAAGGACTCCATGTGTAGTACTACGCAGTTTGGATTTTTTCATATAGCAATAGAGAACTTGTGAAGGGTTTTAAACAGTAGATCACATGAAGAGCGAGAGACATCCTAATAGGCAAGATGGTGACAAAGAACATCCATTTTTATTTATTTATTTTGCATCAATGTACTAGTTCTGAACATTTGATCTAAGTTTCTAAGTGAAAACCTAAAAGGTCGTTATTCTTAAAGTTATCACATTAGACTCCTTTGAAACTCACAGTTTATAAATGAGACATTCTTGTATCATATCAAAGTAGTTGTTCTTTATATCCTTACCTAAATATAAAGTATCATTTTCCTTCTATGCTTAAATAGTGAATCACAGGTAGACACTCATTAATATCCAACATAAAGTACTTCAGTTAGGTGCTAAATTAAAGGACAAATTTGAGAGAAAAATCATGTATCAGAAACATCTTTGCTCCACCAGCAGCTTGAATTTATACAAACACTAGAACTGAGTGGAATCTGGGGCCCACTTTTTATATTAAGGAATTTGTTACTTTCTGTTCCAGACAACCAGGACAAACTACAAACTCTACTAGCAACAAAATTACCTCCTATGTTTGAAATAGTGCAAACAGCAGGTGTTGACAAGACAAAGACATATTGCTTTTTCCCCAAAGGAAGCAAAGGCCCAGATCTTTCACCAAGCCAACATCCATAAAAAGGATCAAATGAGGGCTTTAACCAACTAAGAATCTCAATTTAGGTTTCTTCTCCAAAGAGAGAAGCTGAACACATTGCTGTCACCTGAATTTTAACTTAAGAAAAGAGTACACAAAACTTTATTTCATTTATTTTGTTTAACTCTGGTATTCAAGAAGATGTATAATTGTCTCAGAGACTGTGACAGTTACCTGGAAAATACTATGCAGAAAATAAAAAATCAGTTCAATTCAAGAGATCTAGATTTTCAATCTGCTATTTTACATTACAAGCAATGTTAATGAAGGAACTTACAAATCCTCTGGGACTCTGGGTTTTATCTGTAAAAATGGAGTCAATTATTTTTATCTTCTTTCAAGAATTTATTCATTTCTTTCAAGCAAGAATCAACTTAATTTTTAAAGCTGTTCAGCCAAAATGCAAGCAGAAAAAAGCAATTTTTAACATAATTGATTTAAAAATTAGAATATATTCGCCTGGATTTCTGAGTTATCTGGTCAACTAAAATATACAACTTAACACTGTTATAAACACATTCAAGTCCCAAGCAACATGACATGCTTCATGAGAACTAGAGGACAGTGCTGAGGAGCAAAGAGGCCTCATGTTCAAAAATAGCTTTCATTACTTTTGCTATAATTTTTCTATTTTGGAATCAATTAATTGCCAATTAATTATTAATCTAGATTTACTGATAACCAGATGAAGGGAATAAACATATCTTGGAAAGGTGAGATACCAGATAACAGAAAGATATTGATGAGATTGGTGGGTGAGTAGGAAGTGGACCTCCGATTCTCCCCTTTATACTATAAGACTTGTGTGTTTGGCAGGGCATGGTGGCTCATGCCTGTAATCCCAGCACTTAGGGAGGCCAAGGCGGGCTGATCATGAGGTCAAGAGATCGAGACCATCCTGGCCAAAATGGTGAAACCCCATCTCTACTAAAAATACAAAAATTAGCCAGGCATGGTGGCGTGCACCTGTAATCCCAGCTACTCGGGAGGCTGAGGCAGGAGAATCACTTGAACATGGGAGGCGGAGTTTGCAGTGAGCTGAGATCATGCCACTGCACTCCAGCCTGGCAACAGAGTGAGACTCTGCCTCAAAAAAGAAAAAAAAAAAGACTCGGGTGTTTGCATTTATTTTTCTCAGATCCAAAGTAACAATGACATTCCTCCAAATGCTGTTCTCTTGTTTTAAAACCATTCAGCACTATGCTATTCTCACCAAGGTCGTAATTTTTACTGACACACTGAAATTTCTGTGAATTTAACTAAACTATAGGAAACCAATAGCAAGAAAGGATTTTACCAGAATTGGTAAATGCATTAATGTTTGTTTGCTCTAGCAATATTTCTCCTAAAAGAGGGCTAGAAAGCACAATGATGGGTCCTCGAGGCTCTCAGGGGAAAGAGAAGACATTTAGAATTGCATTTTTAAGTGTAGTAACTTTGCAATAAAGCAAGACAGCTCATTTTTTGCTGATGCCTTTAAAACCCTGGAGAGTTCTTTTGAAAGCAATATGACAATATAAGCAGATTCCCAAAGTGTACCTTACCTTTCACTCTATTGAGACCTTGTAAAGAAAATCATTCAAACAAGATCACAATTAGGCTTGAAGATATTTACTACAGGATTAACAGGAATGGTGACTGACAAAAATAAACTTTGGAAATAACCTAAATTTCAAAATATTTGAGAATGCTTAGTTCTTATTTATGGAATAGAGGTATAGTAATTCTCAATCTTATATTTTATTTTGTTATCTTTTATTTTAAAATATTATTTAAATGTGCTTCCAAATCAACAATAGAACATGCTAACCATTTTTCTATTGTGCGGGTGCTGCTTTTTGGCTATCATGATGCTAAGAAAATATGACCAGGAGAAAGAGAGAGAGCAAGAGAGAACTGATGATGGGATGCTTCATCTTATCAAAAGCCAGCAAAATGTTTTATATGGGTGGTAAAGGCTAAATGATGAGATATGCACAAAGAGAGCACCTAGGAAGGGAGGAATAGAGTTGGGAATGACCAGATGAGTGAGATGAGTGTAGGGCAGATGTATTTGTCTGAGTTTAACCATCTGCCTGTCACAGTCCCTGTGCTCTGCTTCCAAGCAGAGACTTTGTAAGTAAAGTGGTCCTTACTGAGGGGAGCCCATGAAAATCCCCACCACCAGTCTATTGGCAAAATTCATTTTTGAATGAACTTTTTCCTTTTTAAAGATGAGTAAAATGATAAAAATAAGAGTTGTCAGAAAATAATACAAGTGGAATGAGAAGAAAAATTATTCCGAAGAATTAGAAAAACAGTTACTTAAAGCTGGTCAACAAAAAACAGGAAGAAAAACCTGGGTATCCGCAATAGGATGAGTAAAGACATGGTAAATAGAATGGAGGGATGCAGTTATAAAAAGAGATCAGGTTAAGAACAAGTCAGTATGAAGAGGTGCAAAGCAAATAAACTAAGATTTAAATTAACAAAAAGAAGGGGAAAAGGCTAAACTAAGAAAGATCAGCTCCAAAATTTCAGCAGGAGAATAACATTCTGCATAAAAAATCAATAATGTCAAACTCTAACTTGCATGTTCTCTTAAAATAATAAAGAAAAAGTGGATAAAATTATAATAGAGAAAATTAAAGGAATAAAAAGATTTGGAGTTTAAACATTGTAGGTGTTCCTAAGCCACAGATCAAATAATGCAAAAGCCAATAACAACAAAAGTAAGTTAAAAAAAACTTTCTGCAACTGAAATGAAGAATTATTAGAAATATAAAGGAAGGAAGAAAGAAAGAAGGAAAGAAAGGAAAGAGGGAAAAAATGGAGGGAAGGAAGGAGGAGGGGAGGGAGGTAAGGGAGGGATGGAGGAGGAGAGGTAGGGAAAGAGAGAGTGAGGGAGGAAGGAAGAGAACAAGCAATTTTTATGACAAGAGTACCACATCTAGACATTTCCTGTCAAATTTTTGCATAATACAATTGAAGATAAAATTCTACAATATTTAGAACAAACAGAAAAAGTTACTACCAACAGCAATAAAAAAATGCTTACCTACAGTAGATGATTTTCTTTATATGTCTAACTACAATTGTTGAGAGAATGTCCTGTAAAATCAGAATTTGATTGACAAAGGTTGCAAGTCAAGTATTTTACTTTAAGCATATTTGATCTTTCGGTCAAGGCAACAGAAAAAATCAGCACAACCTACATGACTTTATTGAAAAACTTAGAGGAGATTAATAAATATATTTTAAATTGCTTATCTGCACTGAAGCCAAAGAATAATTTTATTCTGAAGTCTAAAAATAAGTAATGTTTAAATATTTATTTTGTAAAACAGAGGTAACCACAAATTTTTAATAATAGAATATTACATAATTTAAACATTCTTTTATTGGCAATTTTGATGACACTGCTTTTCTATAATAACTAATGCTAGAATAAGCCTATTTCAAAGAAGTTTTATAACAATAACTTTCTTATAATTAACTTTTAAAATTGAATATAAATTTAAAGTTGTTTTGTGGAATATTTAATAATATTAAAAAGTTTATGATATGATATTAGGGACAAAACCAGAAAACAAGAGATCATATATAGTAAGAAGTATAGTTACAAACACACTACACATACACACACACTCTCACACAAACACACAAGTGTCCATTTGTCGATTATGAAATTGGGGATTATTTTCTTGTTTTTTCTTTTTAATAATTTTAAATTTTCTTCAATGGCAATGCATTTCTATTATAATCAGAAAAGTTAATTATAAAATTGATAAAGCATTTGAATTATCAAATTGATAAAGCTGTCACACTGGCCCTCTACTGGGCTGTAAACACTGAAGCAGTCTGCGGATGGCAAACCTAAAAGGGCACCACTGTAACACTCCTTCTGGGGCTTCAGAGGTCACGAGCACTCTAATTCTCCAGACGCTACTGCGGGGCCTGCACAGTTTTGCTCCTGCCAGTACCCAAAAGCGCTCACCTTGGCTCCTGCACCCGCTTACCTGTGCTGCCCTTCCTGTGAGGAGTGGAACACAGCAGGTTCCAGTGAGTGGAATTCGCCGAAGTGGCCAGCTAGGTCGAGCGCCTGTGACTCCAGTTTCCACCCGTGAAGGGGTCAGGGAAATATTCTGCTTCAATATTATATTGTGAATATTACTTCTTATAATCGATGAATGTTGTAATAAGACCACTTTTGGAACAATAATAATCCTATGCCACCTTTTTAAAATAAATGCAGATATTAAAAACCCTTGTCCAAGTAAATAAGTAGATAAGTAAGTGGATGGGATGGGAAAGAGTTTTATTATTCAGTGTTATTTAAGTATTTAAACTTATTCAGAATGATATGACAAAAAATACAAAGCGATCTATCATCAAAATTATACTTAATAATCTATAAGTTGATAAATTATGTTCTCCTTCAAGTTTGTTGAAGTAAAATATGGAAACTACCTGACTTGTAAAGACATTGGTTACCCAATCAGTAGTTAACTTCCTTAGTATCTGGGAAGCACACCAAATACATTTTATAAAAACTTATCAATTTATTATTAATTATAGTGCTACCCTTTCACTTAGAGTCACCTTATGAAGCCTAACATTTAAAAAAATGGTTAGAGAAAATTAAATTTTGATAATGTTAATGCCTTGCTGATTTTTAAAAATGAAATGCCTATTTAAACACATGCACGACATATTTTCATAAAAACTCTGGAGCTCCATCAACTACTGATAAATCGATCAACAAATGTGGTATTATAATAATACCATACAATGGTAAAAGTAAAATAAATATCCACTCATTGAAATATTATCCAACAGTAAAAAAGAATAAAGTACTAATACATGCTACACATGGATGAAGCTAAAAATATGTTACATGAAAGAATTCAGTTCAAAAAGAAAAATTACACATGGCATGATTCCATTTATACGAAATGTCCAGAAATGACAAATCTATAGAAACAGAAAGTAAGAGGAGCAGGAATGGGAAATGACTGCTAATAGGTACAGGGTTGGTTTTGGGGTGATTAAAAAGTATTCTAAAATTAGATTGTATTGATGGCTACACAACTCTGAATATACTAAAAACCACTGGACTAAGCACATTGAATGGGTAAATTTTATGGTTTGTGAATTATATCTCAATCAAACTGTTAAAAAAAACTTTGAAGGTCCAGATTCAGTTCATATAATTCATGGAAAATATCTGCCACATAACTTTATTGGTAAAGCCAGTCCTGATTGTTTCTGCTATAAAAGCTGCCCTCATTTTAAAATTAAATTAAATGTGCATATCAATGTTTCCCTTTTATAACCATCTGACTTCCAAACACAGGAATAGCTGGGGATGAGTTTATCTCATTAATTCACATATCAATTTTTTAAAGCACTGGCTGGATACCCTGCAATTCATTATACTAATTGTTCTAATGTCAATAGCCAATGCTGTGTGCAAATGAGTACTCAGTTTTTTGGCCACAAAAACTTGTGTTTTTGTTTGTTTTAAACAATGTTTCTAAATTGGAGACTAAGGCAGAAATTTGAGTAAGACCCCTTGTTATAGCAACTATGTTTGAATGAATACATACCTTTTTTTCTGTGACTCTACATGAACTTGAATAAAGCGATTCCACAGTTTTTAAAATAACAGCCATAGTTGAATCATGTACAAGTCTTTGAATGCTATAATCTCATCAGTAATGCTTTTTCATTGCTGTAGAGGCAGATATAAATTACTGGCATGGAATGACTGGAAACCTCCAAGGATTCACCAATCTGTAGGTCATAGCTCTTATTCATCACAACTTGCAAAGAGACATTTCCTATCTTGTGCCAACTTTCTCATTCCACAAAGCACATGGGCATCTAACTAGAAAATGAGTTTAATCTCAAACATAGGCTTGACATGTCACATCTTTTTATCTGTTAACAGTGCACCACGTATAACAAACTTTTTATAAGCTGTATGAAATTTCTTGACCTTTGCATTGAGACTTGTATGAAGTTTTCAAAGCCAACTTCAATAATTGTGTAAAACTATTAAGCTTATATACATATTTACTAGCACTTTACATTTTCTCATAAACAATGAAAACTTTAGAGTCTGGATGTTTTGTAAGCAAATGAATAGCAAGAGATATTGTTTCAAATTCTTATCTGGAAAGTATATCAAGAGATTCTCCCTTGGGTAAGATTCATTTTTTGAAAAAAATCAGAAAGTGGGGGAGATAAGAGGTTGTTAAAGAAAACTGATAAAATTTAATTCTTTGTCTGAATTCATAACCAAAGTAGCACGGGACAAAATAACACATTTCTGATGTCATGTTTTGCCTATAACAGAAATGTGTATAAAATGGGGGATGGCACTAAGGCCTATGGACACACCATCTTTAAGAGCTGTAACATTCACCGCGAAGGTCCACGGCTTCATTCTTGAAGTCAGCGAGACCAAGAACCCACCAGAAGGAACCAACTCCAGACACAACATTTTGCTTACGAAAGGTTTTATAGACACCAGTATTTCAAACTGTGTCTTGATTTGCGTCTTGAATGTTTTTAAACTCCTGAAAACTGCATCATGTTGCGGAGACCAGCTTGGTCGGGGAGAACGTAACCAGTGGCACTAGAGGAATTAAAGACACACACGCAGAAATATAGAGGTGCAGAGTGGGAAATCAGGGGTCTCACAGCCTTCAGAGCTAACAGCCTTAAACAGACATTTACCCACGTATTTATGGACAGCAAGCCAGTGATAAGCATTGTTTCTATAGATTATAGATTAAAAGTATTCTTTATGGGAAACAAAGGGATGGGCAGAAACAAAGGGATGGGTCTGGCTAGTTATCTGCAGCAGGAGCACATCCTTAAGGCACAGATCACTCATGCTATTGTTTGTGGCTTAAGAATGCCTTTAAGCGGTTTTCTGCCCTGGGCAGGCCAGGTGTTCCTTGCCCTCATTCTAGTAAACCTACAACCTTCAGCATGGGCGTCATGGCCATCATGAACATATCACAGTGCTGCAGAGATTTTGTTTATGGCCAGTTTTGGGGACAGTTTATGGCCAGATTTTGGGAGGCCTGTTCCCAACATCCCAATATGTTACAATATTGGATGTGTAATAGGTATGTCCTTCTGTACTAAGGAGAAGGGCTATTGTAAATGGGTAGCTAGTGATGGAGAAATGGAATGAAGCACCTCCCCCTTGGGTGTAGTTTAAGGATCTGAAAGTAGATTTTCTTACAAATATTTGTGCTTTTGGAAAGCCTTTGTGTATGTTTTTCTTAGTCCATTTATGCTGCTATCATAAAATACCTGAGATTTGGTAATTTATAAGGAACACAAAATGTATGTATCACATTCCAAAGGTTGGAAAGTCCCAGATTGAGGCACCAGCAGGTTCAGTGTTTGGTGAAGGCCATATTCCCAGCTTACAAGATGGTGCCTTGTTGTTGCATTCTCCGCAGGGAATGAACACCGTGTCTTCGTAGGATGGAAGGAGGAAGGGCAAAAGAACCTAAGCTAGTTCTCTCCAGCCCTTTTATATGGCATTAATCCATTCATGAGTCCTCATGTCTAAACTCTTCCCAAAAAGCCTCACCTCTTACTACCATCACAATGGGGATTAAGTTTCAACAGGTGAATTTTGAGAGACACATTCAGACCACAGCAATATCCATGCATATGTAGACCCTAGTTTAAAGACTACTGATCTGCCTGAATTCACTTCCTAAAGAAAATTCTTTTAAATAATATTCTATCTTTTAAATATCTAAAAGATACAGTCAGTGATTCTTCAGAGTAGCAGACATTGACAAGGGACAGATTTTCACTAACTTCTGGGGGTATGTCTGGGACAGTTTGTCTTACAATATAGGTCACATGGCATGCATGAGAGGAGTTCGGAAGTGAGAGAACACCACGAATAGATACTCCTCCAAAGAGCAATTAAGATAAAATAAGGCCTAAAATGTCCAATTTGGAGCAGAGCAGATGGCTATATATAGTATGCGCTGAAAAGAGAAATAAACAAAACTTCGGAACAAAGGTATCCTTTGCTATCAGAATTCTCACTATCCAAATATTTGCTATTAGGATTTGCAGTTACTTTTACCAAAAAAAAAATCATTATTTGAATAAAAACTGACTATAACAAATATATATATACACATACAATGAGAAATACTTAAAACACGCTATTCCAATATGTATATTTGTAGGTGTAGGGGGGGTAAACCTGGTCCCCCTTATTCCAATATGATCAGAAGCAAAATTTCCTATTTGAGTAATTTCTTGTTTCATAGATTCAGCTATAGCTTTAAAGGATGGCTTTTAGCATTCAGTTTCTGATTTTCTATTTCTGAGGAGAAGACAAGTCCACAAGTTCCTTGAATTTGGACATGCATGACTCACTCTTTCCTCACCTCACTGACATTCTCCTTTATCCATTCCAGAATACCGACAGTGATGAGCTGGTCACCTTTTCCATTTGGTGTTTCTTTTTTATTTTTTCTGACACCAAGTGGTTGACATCACCTTGTTTCTGCTGCCATCAAACTTCACTTGTAACCCTTCCAATGGTAACTATTTTTTATTGCCTAATCGTTTTATTTTATTTGATACTTTATTTGGATTTGATATACATCTTTATTATTTTAATATATTTACATGAGGTTCATATTTGCTGTTATAGGAGGGAAATATAATTTGAAGCTGATACCATGTACTACACTCTACTGAGTTCATTAAATACTAAGTAATTAGACAGTTGACATTTTGTATAATTTATATTATGCAGAAGTTTCTGGTAAATTATTTAAATACTTTTAGTATTTAAAAGTATTTGAGCATATTTCAGAAAATTCTTTTGGGATTTTTGGATGGGTTTGAAATGCATTTTTATTCTTTCCATTTACAATGTAGAATATAAGCTCTTATCCTCAAATTTGCTATCAAATACATTTTCAAAAATGATTGAATTTAAAGAACAAAGGATGCCTGTACCAGCATCAAATCATGAATCATAAGGGCTAATGCTTTAAATTATTGATTTTGCTGATTATTGACAGATTGCTTCTCGCATGAACAGCACTGTGCAGCAGCTAAACGTTAGATAACAGCAATAATTTTATTTAAAAGCATTTATAATAGTACTGAGAAACACTGGGGAGAACAGTTGATAAAATCAAAATAACATCTATCCTATAAAAGTAAACCTATTGTCAAGCTGTCAGAGAATATATTGAAAGAAAATGCTTGTAATATTGTATTAAATAGACCAAGAAGAATATACAATTATATAGTAGTTATAATTCAATTTTTATTTTATAAATGTTAAATGTGTACATAAAACACACTGTCTCTGAGAGGAAACACTTCACATGATTTTTATTTTCCATTTTGTGTATTTTTTTTTTTTTTTTGAGACTAAGTTTCACTCTTGTTGCCCAGGCTGGAGTGCAGTGGCGCGATCTCAGATCACTGCAACCTCCACCTCCCAGGTTCAAGCAATTTTCCTGCCTCAGCCTCCCGAGTAGCTGGGACTACAGGTGCCCACCACCACTCCCTGCTAGTTTTTGTATTTTTAGTAGAGATGGGGTTCTCCTAGTTGACCAGGCTGTTCTCGAACTCCTGACTTCAGGTGATCCACCCACCTCGGCCTCCCAAAGTGCTGGGATTACAGGCGTGAGCCATCCTGCCTGGCCATTTTGTGTCTTTTTACCTTCCCCATTTTTTCTACAATGAGAATCTATATTTTTATAATGAAAACAAAAAATTATGAACATTTTATCTGATTTTCAGATGGATAAGATTTTTAAAGTACAGGAATAACTCAGAAATAAAAAGATTAATACATTTAACTCCTGAAAAATTAAACTTTTTATATGTCATATATACCATAAACAACATTAAAGGCAAATTGCACTCATACTGACAAAATGTTAGTAATATGTTTAATTTGTAAGAAACTCATAATAATATATAAGATAATACTTCAAGAGTAAGATATTTCTTTAAAAACAGGCAAAGATCAAACAATTTACACAAGTAGAAAATAGTGCTGAAAAAATGATTCCCAATATTAATATAAATTTAAATTAAAATAAGACATTGATTTTCAACTGTTAGAGTGGACAAAGTGAAATAAGATCATAACAGTTGAAGGGACCATGTTCTGCTCCTGTGGTGGCCCAGAGCAGAGAGAGGAAACCAGCCACAGAGGTGAGGCCTGAGTGAGCCAGCACATCCATTGGAGGTAGGAGACCAGAACCAGAGATTACCGGGGTCATTGGAGATAGGAGAGGGGAGGTGAAAACTCCCATCCCACATGGTTTTCCAATGCATATAGAATGGAATGCAAGCTATTTTTATCTATTATAAAAAATAAAGACCCCATAAATTTCTGGAAAAAGAAATAGAATCTGACATTTGGTTTGACATTTACTATGCATATAAATTTTCTCTACTATTTTTCATTGCACACTTGTTTGCATTAGTTTTGTTTTTAATCATATTTTCATATGTTTATATTTTTTATTCAACTTGGGTGTAAGATTCTTAGCAGTAGAAAACTGTATAATTTATATCTTATATATGCACCCCTCTAACCAAGGCCCAGTGAAATGTGTACATCACTGCAGTTTAGCTGTGGCCTCAAGCGGGCATATTCCATTCAGCAAATAAGACTGATGCAATTATTCAAAACTGTGTCTTTTAGAAGGCAATATGGTACCAAAATATTGTAATTTATGTTCCTTGAGGAGGGTGTCTTTCTTTTAACACAAGTGCATTATCTTAACAAGTGTCTTATTCACTTGTTTCACGTCACTTTAGCCAAATGCCTTGTTTATTGCCAGTGTCCATTTGATTGCTCTATGTTCACTTCCGATTGGTTGATATTTTGGGCGTACCTAGTGTTAAATATTTTGATTATTGCTTCTTTATCATACTATGGCTTCAAAACACACACAGGTAATGATTTACAGCTATTCCTGGAAAAATTTCTTCTGCATTTTGCTCCATCTCATCATATCTCTATGAATGTTTTAGCGGCTGTAGTAGTTCATTTTCACACTGCTATAAAGAACTACCTGAGACTGGGTAATTTATAAAGGAAAGAGGTTTAAGTGACTCACAGTTCTACATGGCTGGGGAGGCCTCAGGAAACTTACAATCATGGTGGAAGGCAAAGGGGAACAAGTACCTTCTTCACAGGGTGGCAGAAGATAGAAGAATGAAGGAGGAACTTCCAAACACTTATAAAACCATCAGATCTCATGAAAATTTACTCACCGTGAGAACAACATGGGGGAAACTGCCCCCATGATCGAATTGCCTCCCTCTCTTGACACGTGGGGTTTACAGGTCCCTCTCTCAACATGTGGGGACTATAAATCAAGATGAGGTTTGGGTGGGACACAGAGCCAAACCATTACAGAGGCCTTGCTAGATTGGCATCCTGGACAATCTCCCGTTGGTTCTTTCTCTTAACTCAACCTGGCAGTATTTGATCTCTTTCTCAATAGAGCATAAGGGGGCTCTTGCACTCAGTGGTTTAAAAGTAGGGCTGTCCACTATTCACAATAGCAAAGACATGGAATCAATCCAAATGCTCATTAATGATAGACTGGCTAAAGAAAATGTGGTATATCTACACCATGGAATATGATGCAGCCATAAAAAAGAATGAGATTATGTCCTTTGCAGGAACATGGATGAAGCTGGAAGCCATTATCCTCAGAAAACTAACACAGGAAGAGAAAACCAAACACCACATGTTCTCACTTATAAATGGCAGCTGAACAATGGAACACATGGACACAGGGAGGGGAACAACACACACTGAGGCCTGTTCGGGGGTGGGAAGAGGGAGAGCATCAGGATAAATAGATAATGCATGAGGGGCTTAATACCTAAGTGATGGGCTGACAGGAGCAGCAAACCACTATGGCACACGTTTACCTACGTAACAAACCTGCACATCCTGCACATGTATCCTGGAACTTAAAATTAAATTAAATTAAATTAAAAATTAAAAATACACCTCTAAATTGATTGAAAATAAATAAATATTTTTAAAAAGTATGGCTGCCTATGATGATTCAGGACACTATCTTGCAGGTAGACATAGTGTTAATTACTAGCAGCAGCAGCCCTTGAGGATTCTGAAATAGACAGGAGTAGACAAACTTTAGACAGGTCTCTATGCCCAAGATAAGGAGTGAATAAAAATAAAACTGGAAAACTGATGTATGGGGAGGCATGTGCAGGATAGAAGGAATAATTCCACTGCCAATGGTCAAGCAGCTCCAATTACAAATATCTGGTTCCCATGGCATTCTCTGGAGTTCAAAATTAATCTTGGTTGACGGCAAATAATTGCTTGACAGGCGGTAAGAACCTAAAAATTCTGTTCATTTAAGCAGATGGAGGATAAGATGAAGTATGAGTGCACATACTCTACTTTATCTCCTTGATCTCAAGGAACATATCTGATTAGATACTGTGATTATTTAACTGTTAGAAAGCAAAAACTGTAATGAACATACTCATTTACTGTGTGTCTACTGGGTAAAATCCTTTGTTTTAAAATAATAATAATAGCTAATTGTTATGACAGTTTACTATGTGCCAGGCAATGTCCTAAATGCTTTTATGGTATTGTCATTTAAGCTCTAAAAAAAAATTCTGTGAGACAGTTGCTATAATGACTCCCATTTTGCATGGGAAAATGGAATTCAGAGGTACATAACTTTTGCTTGCTACATAGCTAATAAACGGCAGGCCTGACATGCATAATCTCACTTATCTGTCATTATGTAAATATCCATAGATAAGTATTTATAAAATATATATATAGCTAACCTTATAGCATTCTTGAAATTAGTGTTAGTATGTCTATTTTATATTGTTCTGTTTTATAGAATGCTTGTTCTCAGAGAGTTTGAGTCACTTGTCATGGGTCACACAGGTAATAAACTGTTGTGAAAAATATTCATATTCAGTCCCTTCTGACTGTAAATGATGCCCTTTATCCACCATGCCAACCTTAGAACCTGTAGTAAAGGATTAAGACTTTTATAAATTACTCTGAAACATCATTATAAAATGGAAACAAGGTCATGTGCCTGATGCTCATCTTTTGTACAATATAAATATAATAATAACAAAAAGGTTGTTTAGATCATACTTTTATTTGCTTACCTGATATTTATGTTTTATTCCTCCTAACAGACCTGTGAAATAGGCTTTGCAGCTGGTATTATCTATCTTGTACAGATGAACGAACAATTGCTTAGAGATAGAAAACACTTCACCTGAGGTCACCAGGCTAAGCAAATGGCTAAGTAAGTGGTGGTGGAAGATTCCCTGGCTCTCATCCCAGGGTTCCTTTCACACCACATCACCCAAATATGGCTTCTTGTAATGATGTCTGCTTTCAGATTTATTTTTTATACCTCCACTCCTGTATCTTTGACCTGGAATGAAAATGCAGTCTATTCCACTTCTGGAATGCCTTAAATTATATTTGGAACTCCTTCCAGCTGGGTCCTGTAAGAAGGTCTCTATAAGAAGCATACGTGTAATTACTGAGGCCACGCTGCTGGTACTGATCTTCTTACTGAATAAGAAGTTCCAGACAAGGTTATGGGTTTTAAATAACAGAAGCAAACTCTAATTTAAGCGGAAGAAGAATGTTCTGAAAAGATATAAACATTTGGGGAGGATTAAGAACTAGACTCAGGAATCAGCCAGGAACCACTGTAGTCTAATGAGTCAAGAATCAAGCCATAGTCATGCCTCAGAAACTGGCTAGGATGCGCTGGGACAGCACGGCCATGGGGCACTTCCTGCTCTCATCACTGTTCTCTATTCTCCATTGTTAGCACCAAGAATAATCTCTAAGTCTCCCTAAATCTCTGCAGCTCTCTTTCAAGGTTCTGAGTCTCAGATGAGTCACACAAAGAAATCGTTTGTGTAACTCTAAGTCATTTGTCTTACTGAGACAAAATATCTACCTTCACTGACTTCCCCAGTATGATGGAGCACTGTTCCTAATAAGAACCAAACAGTAGGTCTTTGGAAGCCAGAAAACAACAAAAATTGTCCCTTACAGAACCAGAGAGTAAATTTGTACATCTGATAAAAATTCTTTTTTTTTTGTAGTAATTAAGCACCTGGAGCTTAATATTCAAGAAACTTAATCTCTCCCATCTTCCAACATAGATATACAAGCAAATAGATATTCTTTTAACATATATCATATGTCCTTTAGCAAATTATCTCACTCTATTTGTGTGCATCCTCAATTATAAAATAACTACCTTATTACTGGTCACGCCCTCCCAGGGAGGCTAAATAGATTTGTAGCAACAATGACTTTAAGCACTCAAAAATTCTTTAAAGAAAAATGCTCTAAGGGAGATGAAAAGTGTTCTCATATTATAGTTCTGATGCACAGAAGCTATTCTGCAAATGTTTTAGAGTTTCCAACTTAAAAATATTTTTCATCAAGACAGATGAAACTTGCTTGGGACAGTAAAAGAGCGTGCTATAAAATCCAGATGTGTGGAAATGCATAAAAAACTTCATTTGAAACCAAAAGTAAACCTCAGAGAAATTAGTAGTAATATGTCATTGGGCTCATCTACTACATGAGGGGGCACCTCAAAAAACAAGGCTACTTGGCAGTACTTCTCTTTCCATGCAATTATTGTCTTATTGAATTCCAATTCAAATTTTGATGACTTGTCATCTACAAATATGCTGTTCTCTTAATTCATGCAACTGTCATTAATGAATGAAATAAATGCAGGGTATTTGCAAATTAAAAATACCATGATTATTCTAAACGAAATAAAACTAATAAAATGCACATGTATCCCTTGGAAAAATGGAGGAAGTGAAAAAGGAAAAGGTTGCAATGTATTATAAAACTGTAACTTGACTATGGAACAAATTTATGATCACATAAAATTTTTAAATAGCATAAGAGCTTAGTCTCGTGTATATGACAGTCCTAGGACATTTACAATTTTATTTTAAAAAAATAAAAGGCTCTTCTTGAGCTACTGTGGCACCAAAGATGCCCTGAAACCTCAATAAAAATCTATTTTTACACTTTTACATGGGAGAGAAAAGATTGAAAAGAATATATGGAGCATATAATACCAGAACCAACCTGCATATCTGAGCTGTAAATATCTTGAATAGATGTTCCTGAAAAGGGCACAATGGAATTGTCAGTTACTGAAGTTGATTCAGGCAACACACTACTGAGCTCCACTGGTAAGCATAACTCCTTAAAATTTATGGTTGTATTTTCCATCTCATACTACCAAGATGTTGCCTGTCAATATTTTTTAGCTCAGAAGAGACATGAAATTGTCTTAATCAAAAAGCCATGTACCTTTCTCTAACATTGACTTTCTAACAAAGATGAACCATTATGTAGGGGATAACATAATGATAAAACCTTCCCTTCTTACAAAAAGATTGTAGATTTAAAGTAAGTTTGGTGTTAATAGGAGCAAAATAACTTGAACACGATTGATTTGAAGATATGGTCATGCCTGCTGGTGAAGGAACAAGGCCTGGAGCTTAACCTTCAGCCACTCCCACAGAATGGAGAAATATAGAGAGATACACACACTTAAGGATTCAAAGAAATAAAAGTTTCAAAATTTTCAAGAAGGACACGTTAGCACCACTAACACTCACAAGTTGAACAGATGGTCCATTAAAAGAAATTTAAGTGAGGCCTGAGTTGGAGTACATGCAGTAAAATTGCAAACAGCGGGACTTCAGACTGAAAATGTTATCTGGATATCCAAATGGAAAGAACCTTGCTAAAAGAGTTGGGTAGAATATTACTGTCCTTGTGCTAATAAAGAAAATAGAGTGAAGAAAAATCTAACAATGAATGTAAAACCTGATTTCTATTTAAATCTCTAATAACACTGATAACTTAAGTCTTTTTATATAAATTCAATCCATAAAAAGTATTGATGCAAAGTGATCTATGCCAAATTTCCTTTTTCATATAATTCACAAAATGATGTACAAAACAGCATTATGCAAATAACTATAATATAATGGCTTCATTACATGCTATAACAGAAGAATGAGGAACATAGAATTAACTCTCACTACAGGAATTAAGGACAACTTAATTGAGTAGCCATTTGCTCCAGACTTTGAAGGATGAGTAGAATTTTCATAGATTTGATTATTATGTGGAAGAAATCTAGGTAGGGAAAAATAGTATGATCAAAGACATAGACACAAAAAATCTTTGGTATATTCTAACAAAAAATATTAGTAGAGTAATACTACGTAGATGTATCAGAATAGAAGGTGGGATGTGTAGTAAGAAATAGGTTCTCTATTAATCAACATAGGTTAAGCCCCAATGGGAGCAATCTTTCAATCCTATGTTAATGAGTTTACCTAGAGAGAATAAACTCATTAACATAGCTTTGAAATAGGAAGCCATTGTAGAAATTTAAGTTGATAGTTTGTGTAATTTGTATCTAAAATATGTCAAATGACCAAACATATTGTGCTAAACTAAAAAGAAAACGTGCTATATACTAGGTGTGAGGTTCAAAACAAAGTGTTTTTGCTTTTTTTTGTGGTTGTTTGTTTCTAATCACCTAGTGCCATAACAACCACACTAGGACAAGTATTGTTAATTATGTTGAGCAGCGGAGGGAACCCAGAGGGTCAGAGAAGTCAGTAGCACATCTATTCATCGTCAGTTAGCTGGCATGTAGCTAAGCCAAGGCTCAAATTCAGATTCATCTCCCTATGAAGGCTGTGTTCCATATCATGGGTCAGGTTTTCCTCTGAAGAAGTTGAGAGAAAGTGTAACAATGCCCTGAACATCATTTGGGGGACAGGATCTCAATACCCTGGTTGGTGGCCCCGTTGTCTCTAGTGGCTAATAAACTATAACCAGGGGAATATTCTTCTTAATAGCACTTGTGCAGTTTCACGTAGTATAGGAAGCTCTGAGTCACTTGCTTATGGGGAATGGGTAAATATTTATCTAGTTTCCACAGGAAAACACAATTACACACTCAAATAATAGTGGGAATTATAACAAATTTTCCAATATGCTACATGAAGCTCAGTGGAATGACTGGACTTTATGACTGTTCTCTTTTCATTCTAGGGGAAACAAAATCCTTCTTGCTTCATAACATTTCACAATCAGTACAATAAAATAAAATAAGAAAACATAGCAAACTCTATATCTGCATTTCTATATTTGTGATAGATTAGTAAGCTATTCTTTCTTAAGTGCTCTAAAAAAGCATAAATTTCAGTTTATGTATTTTCAGAAATCTTGGCCTTAATTGTCGAAATATTTCATCTTGAGGATAAACAGTTCTTCACTTGTCTCTTTCCAACAGATAGGGCTAATCAGAAAACCACAGCGGGGAAAGAACATACACTGAGATAGAAAAATTAGGTCGTTAAAAATATGTCAAATAACAACAATTTAAAAGTAGCTCTTAGCTGAGTTGGCATTTCTTTGCATTTCAGCAACAATAAATCTTAAACACAGATTTCTAAATATGTGTGCCTATACTCCTTGCAATTGTATGTATTTATACATAGTGACTATTTTTTCCTTCCTCCCTCCCTCCTTCCCTTCTTCCTTCCTTCCTCCCTCCCTCCCTTCCTCCCTTTCTCCCTCCCTCCCTTCCTTTCTTCCTTCCACCCTCCATACCTACCTATTTCCTTCCTTCCTTCCTTCCCTCCCTCCCTCCCTCCCTCCCTTCCTTCCTTCTTCCCTCCTTCCCTTCTTTCCTTCCTTCCTTCCTTCCTTCTTCCCTCCCTCCCATCTTTCCTTCCTTCCTTCCTTCCATGACAGCATCCAGTGGTACAGTGTCCTTCCACTTCTTTTTCTTTTCAGGGTGACGGTGACTCATCTTCAACAGATTAATATTTCATTTCTCTCCAAATTCTATTGGTAGGGAAAATTCATTCATTTGCCAGAGATTGGATGATTAACATGACCTTGTGATTAAAAAGTAAAGAATGTATCTTTGTGTTTTTACATTGAGAAGCTTGGAAAAGTGGGAATTTTCTGTTTCTTTTCTCTTTCTCTCCTTTTATCAACATGACCTAGTAGGTATAATATAATGACTTCTCATTATGCTTAAAATAAAGTATAGACCTATTACCATGACCTCACAAGGCCTACATGATCTGGCCATACTTTTCTTTCTGATCTCAACTCTTTTTTTCTTCCCTTCTTTTCTGTTCCTTCTGCATGCCAAGCATATATCTGTGGACACATAAGTGTGAATATACCATTATCTCTGCTTGCCCCACTTTTACCTGAGTAAGAAGTTGCCAACAATGACTGAACTTTAGAATCACCCGGGGAACTATTAACAATACAAATGCCCAAGCCCCATTTCTAGACATTTTTATTTAAATGGTTTTTAAAGGGGCCTATGCACTAGTTTGTAAAACAGCCCTCCAGGTAATGCTTATTTACACTCAGGGTTGAGAACTACTACACTATATATTCAAATGATGGGGATTAGGTCTCTACTCAGATGACTTCCCATGGAGAACTTTCTTAACGTCTATGTAAAGAAGCCTCATGATATTATCACTATTAGAAATCATACCATTTTTGTTTGTTTGTTTACCAACTATTTCTCTCACTAGATTATCAGCTCCGTAAAAGCAGGGACTGGCCGGGTGCGGTGGCTCAAGCCTGTAATCCCAGCACTTTGGGAGGCCGAGGCAGGTGGATCACCTGAGGTCGGGAGTTTGAGACCAGCCTGGCCAACATGATGAAACCCTGTCTCTACTAAAAAAAAACTACAAAAAATTAGCCAGGCGTGGTGGTGGATGCCTGTAATACCAGCTACTAGGGAAGCTGAGACAGGAGAATCACTTGAACCCACGAGGCAGAGGTTGCAGTGAGCCGAGATCACGCCACTGCACTCCAACCTGGGCAACAAGAGCGAATCTCTGTCTAAAAAAAAAAACCAGGGACTTTGTATGTCTTGTTCATCATTTTCTCCCAGCCCGATAGATATTCAGTGACTATCTATTCAACAAATGAACATCTAGCTGATAAAGTAAAGCTGAAGAATGTGAGAAACATTTATGAATTTATCAAAATACATTTTTACATATAATATAGATGCATTACAGTATATGAATGCATACATTGTCTCAAATACCTAGGCCTTACTAGCCTAGAGGCACAAATGGGATCACAACAGGACTAATATCCAGTTTCTAATTTTGCTTTTGCCTTTATTTTTGTTTGGTTATTAACTAACAAACTTTCAGGTACACTAGGTCCTTGAAAAATTCCTGAAAGCATTTTGAAGTTTTACATATTATCTTGAACCATTCTATGAATGTGTTTGTCTGCTGCATACTCCCTTTCTGCTCATAGCCTACCATCGCTATGCTAGCACTTACGGACCCCTCTGAAGATGACCTGACTGGTACCGTCCTTCCTCCTGTGTTCCATTAGAATGACCGCTATCCAGGTCCAGGTGCCCTTTCCTGATGCTCCCAAAGCAGCCAGACCCCTTCTCACGTTCCTTTTCTAATGCCAGAGAAGTGCTGTGTTTTGTGCATAGATAGAGAAGATGACCCTCCTCTTCCTTGATTCAAATATGAGCTTCTAGAAAACCTAATCTGTGCCCTGATGTCACACAAAGTCCCACCTGAAAAGAAGCTCCTCAGTCTTCTGCATATACACTTTCTTTCTACCTATAAGATTAAAAAAAAAAAAAGTTTAGTGGCTGACAGGCATCACATAGGATGTCGTTCTCCAGTTCCCCACTTCTTTCTTTTTCTGCAGAACAAAAGAGCCCGCCTCATAGGACCTCTTCTCTATGCATCATTTGTACAGTCTCTGAGGTTGAGGCACAATAGTTCTGCTAGTCTAATACTAGTTTGAGCTAATTTACACATGCAAACACTGATATATAAATATAAACGTATGTATACACACAGATATATGTGTGTACACATACATATATATTATACATACAATGTAAATTCAGATTTATAGTTTTGAGACCTACCTGGATCTGCCTTCTACCAGCAGTATAAATTTGGGCAAGTCATTTTGTCTCTTGGAACATCAATTTCTTCATCTGTAAATGGGAAATTTTAGTAGATTCATAGTATTTACAAGTTTTATGTTCACGGTGTCAACTCTGTGCAAGTGACCAGGAAGGACCATGACATGTGGTGATTTGTAATTTTACTCAGGCATGAAATTGAGGTTCATGTAGTAAGGGGCTGTTGTACAGAAATGAGCCAGTGTGCTGGGGCATGAGCCTTGTTAACTGCCGGGCAGGCAAGTAGCCACGCGGTTTGTTGTTTTCTTCTGGGCCTGCATACACAATAACCCTCATGGAGCAATTAAAAAAGAAGTGTGAAAGAAGTGTGACTTGGGAGTAGAAGAAAAAAGCTGCTGGTGTTGCAGGGATAGAAATAATAAACATACATGGAGATGTTCAATCTAATATCTTACAGTGAAAGACAGAAGTCTTCAACAATTTTTTCCCATGTATGCCCTAAAAGAACATTTAAAAATTATGTGCCCTCTCACAAATGTGTAAGCTGACATCTAAAATCTTTTGTCTTAATTTTAACTACTTATAAATGATATAATTTCTGGCATGACATAAATATTGGCAATTTAAAATAAAATTGTTACATCATTCTTAAATTGGTTCCAAAGAATCCATATATCATAGTGATTTGAGAGCCACCATTATCCATTAAAAAAATACATGAACAAGCACTTTTTAGGGGAAACATCAATTTTGCCTTCTTAAACTCCTATTTCCATTCCCTTTACCCTACAGAATTTTATCTTGCTAACGTATGTTTTATGTTGGAAAGTCTGTTATTGATTACCCTGTTATATTTCTCTGCAATAAAAATGTATGCATCTAAATCTTTTGTGTGAATTTCCTGGGACCATATAGTTCTGTTTAAAAAGTATTTTGAGTTGAATGACCATTATAATTTATAGTAGTGTGCAATAGTAACAGCATAACCATATAACAGACTTTGATGAATTATTATTAACATAAAGGAAAAAATATTGGAAATGTATTTCTTAAGATATATGAAGCTTCTATCTGCAGATGAATATGACTCACTGCTAGGTGAACCAGGATTCATCATCGATTCTATTCCTATTTTTTTTATAGATGGTAGTGCTAAAAACTGTTGTCCACATAAAAATACAGATAGAAATGGAAGTAGTTTTATTATAGTAATGACACACAATTCTTTGAACACTTTCCAAGTTACATGCCCTAGTGATTTATCATATAAAATTATTTCAAAGATACATTAGCCAACAACTTAATCAGGATCTTCTTCAATTCTGTTGAAAGACAATAATTGGAAAATACAGGACTTGCAAAAAATGTTATTGTCTGGTAATTTAGATGGTTCACTTTCCTAACACCTACAACAATATTTCAAATAGTCCAAATATTAGACACAAAGGGACTTTTTGAGCCCAGGACAGTGTACCTTGATGACATTAGAAATAGATAAAAGTGACATTTGTATTTTATAAGGTAAAAGTAGAATAATTATGAAAGAGGAAGCTGGAAAGAAGACCTGTTTGGGAAGTAAGTTCTTAGATAAATCACTTTTAGGGAACAGCACATATGAAAATTAAGGATCTCAGAAGCCCTTTCTGAAACTATGCAAGTACCTACGCACTCCTTGGGAAGCCTCCACACACCAGTCTGAAGACCTCCAGTAGAAATTAAATATTGATAGCCATTATATTTTAATGACTTTATATTTAACACTCATTCTGTACCTATGAAATTGCTTTTAAAAATTCAGTATTTTGCATTTTATGACTGAAATGTTATGCTATTTGGGATTCTAAACTTCAAAATCCCCACAAATGTTAGGAAGTGTACCTAGTAAATATAAGTACTCTCTGCTCCACCATAAAAGGTTAATGAGATTTAAATGAGACAAAGTAGGTGGGAGTGTTATGTCAACTGTAATGTACCTTAAAAATATTATGACATGCAAGAATTGGCCTCCTTGTAAAAGAGAAGAAATGGTAATGTCTTGGAAGGACCCACTGCAATGTGCTGAGGTCGGGGAAGCCATTTAGCAGCTAAAATATCCAAGGAAAGAGATATTAGTGGAGGAGGGCCGGGTGCAGTGGCTCACGCCTGTAATCTCAGCACTTTGGGAGGCCGAGGCGGGCGGATCACCTAAGGTCGGGAGTTTGAGACCAGCCTGACCAACATGGAGAAACCCCGACTCTACTAAAAAAGAAAAAAAAAACAAAATTAGCCTGGTGTTGTGGTGCATGCCTGTAATCCCAGCTACTTGGGAGGCTGAGGCAGGAGAATTGCTTGAATCTGGGAGAGTCTGAGGTTGTGGTGAGCCGAGATCGCACCATTGCACTCCAGCCTGGGCAACAAGAGTGAAACTCTGTTTCAAAAAAAAAAAAAATTAGTGGAGGAGAATATTTGCAGAAGCAGGAAGTGAATACACATTTGGAAAACTAAATAAGGAAGAATTAAAGTTTTGTGTTTTTTTCTTTCTTTCTTTCTTTCTTTTTTTTTTTTTTTTTTAAAGGATTAGGCTTGTGTTTTCTGGAACCTGATCTAACAAGCTGAGCCAGTCTGGCTCAAGGTAATTTATAGGTAGGAGATACAATCTGCTCTGGAAGTTCATTTAGATTCCATGCTTTTTTTGCATTTCCTTTTTTGTTTCGTGTTTCTCTTATGGTTTTCTTGTAAAAATGTCTAAGTGTGCTTTCACTGGAGTAAGAGGAAAATAGCTTTATATCCTTTGTAGCCCATGTTACGTCAGAAATCAGAGTGCCTCTAGGAGAGCAGACACCAATAATCTTCTATTTGGCTCTGCATTCCCTCTCTCATCCCTTTCCAACCTGTTTTCCATACAGCTGCATGAATGAGCCTTTAAAAATGAAAATAGAATACATTCTCTCCTCTCCGTAAAGCCTCCTAATGGCTTTCCACACTGCATTTAGGATAAAGCTTAATCCTGATGTGGCCTGAAGGAGTGTTGTGTTGGAACTGGCTTATACTGGCCCATGAAAACCAGCTTTAAATTTTGTGAGCTGATTGTCAAACACAATCATTATTGAAATTAAATTATATAGCCATACAATTAGATAAATCATATAAAAAAGATAGGTAATAGTCCAAACTCAATACTTCCTACTTATTTTACATTTTACTTTTTGTTCTTGAGATTATTTACATTTATTGTATTTGTATGGTGGAAATTCTATATAATCATCTGCAGCTGCACAGATCTCCCCAACTCTGCATAAGCTGGTATCTTGACATCAGTTATGTGGTTGTATTTATACCAAGGGAATTGGCAACACTACAAAGAAGGGGTTTTTGTTTGTTTTATTTTGTTTTTTCTTCCCCAGAGAGCTGCTTGCTAAATGTTTACCAGCACACCATTGGGAAGCCATGACACAAACCTGGATTAACATATAAGGAGGCCAAATTGACTTATCCTTGAAAAGTTCTCTGCATCTGTTTTTGGCATTTCCGTTTTACAATCCTTCCCCAGATAATAAATTTAAAAAAATAAATTAATAAAATTTGTTTATTTGTACTACTTTAATCTTTGAAATTATGCTCTTTGAATAATCATTGCTCATCATGTCTCATGAGATCCAGCACAAAACAAAACTCACATTCTTTAAGAACTTTACCTTTCTGTCCCTAGATGCTGAGACTTTTCTCAGTGTTCAAGTATACAGCATTCCTTACAGTATTATCAATTCACAATTTATATTATTGTTTCAATGTGTATATATATACACACACAAGTATGTATATATACACACACATATAAGTTGTGTATATTGTTTCACACATATGTATACATACATAAGTGTGTATATATAGTATATATATATACACGAATTGTGTGTGTATATGTATATGTGTGTGTGTATACACACAGTCTTTCAAAACACAGTTAATAATCTGAAAACATAACAATATTTTGTATAGATACCCAGTGGCACTTAGAAAATGAACCAACACCCAGGTGTTTTAAGGTTAATATTCTTGGATCCAATTGTTGTAATGTCCATAGAACCTTTCTCAAATTGCATCAAGGGATCTGAACATTAAATTACGTTCTTTTTAGCACTTCCAGTAATAAGAATTTGACAATCATAATTTGCCAATTTCCCTGATAGAACGTAAGCAGAATAGCATCTGGTTTAGATTTTCCATTTCAGTATTGACTTTAAGATCTTCTTTGAGAAGAAACTAGGCTTTAAAATCTCATCAGGAGTAGCAATATGCACCATTTTACAGCCATTTTCTTCACAGACTTTCATCATACTTTTAAGAATAGAATTTGAAAGACAAAAAATTTTGGTGCATTTGTGAGATATGAAGTGGCAAATAAGGCTTTGGCTAACTTATACCAAGGATGCTTTAAAAGATTCTTTCCAACATAAATAAATAAATAAATAAACAAACCCCACAATGTATGTTAAGTATACCTCACTTGAAATAGCAAGAACATTTTAAATATTGTAACATGGCTATGATAATTTTCTGGGTCACAAAAACAGTGGCTAATCTGAACATGAGAAATTTACATAAGAGCTAAGGAAAGTCCGTAAGGCAGAAGTAGACCAGAAGGTCTAGAGGTTATCTACACCAGTTCATGTGAAGAAGATGGAAAGTGAAGGGATTACCCCTTTGTCTACCTGACAATTACCTTTCTATAGTGTCTGGCATGTGCTTATTTAATATATCCAAATACATGTGGTTCTCAGAAAGAGATAATGTCCTTGAATTTCATCTTTGCTATCTCCGTCTTCAAACAGAAGCGTGAGTGGATTTAGGTTTCATAAATCTAATGTTTAATGATTTGGAAGAGAGGGGCTATTTTTTTTAAAAATTGCACAGTTACAAAACAAAATTAGGTTCAAGAGTGAATATTTAGACTGAAAAGAGAAATAATAATTACAATTTTTAAATGCTGAAAAATCCCTTAAATCTCACAAAATTAGAAAAATATATGTTTTCACTAGCTAATTGCTTGAAATACTTCTATAATACTTTTGTCTGTATTTCTGTACACTGACTCTTTATAGGACAATAATTTTGTAATATTTTTATAGAGAGAAGATAAAGATAACTCAGTCTTTTTGACAAGGTTGATCAAATTTTGGTTTTATTGTAGATAATTGAGATGCATAAAACATGACTTCACACACAGATGTCCTCCCTGTTTGTGGTACAGCTACAGACTTATGCCTCACAAACAGAGATTTTGACAAATTCTATTGTGCTTAATTTCTATCAAAAAAGGAAAAGCAATTGTATGGTGCATTTAGATTTGTCTATGTTGCATTATCAAACATCCTTCTACTAAAGAGGAACTTCTAGTTTATCTAAGCATTGATAGGAATCATTTTAACTCATCTAAACACTGGAAGAGTTTTCCGCAGACTTATCTCTGTTTCCATGTATTTCATACTTTGATTCCCCTCCAGTGCCATCATCTGGTGCCAGAAGTTGGTAAATATCTTTCATGTTGTAATGCACCCACTGACCCTGCACTTTTATGGTGTGGTACAGTGAGTAGCAATAGTCACCAAAGTTATTCCTCCACCAGAACTTTTCATGGAAATCACCCCTATATCCCCCAAACCTAAGTTAAATATATCCCCAACTTAACTTGTCTGTAGCTTTGTCCATGGGCCTTCTAAGGCCATGCACTTGAAGGAAGCTTAAAGAAGTTATTAGACAATCTTAATCAATATGGTAGAGCTACCTTACTCTTGCAAATTTTACAAAACTATATGACCATAGTGCTAGGACTCTTGTTAGGACTTCAGAAAGGTCATGTGCATTTGAGGGGCTCTGAATGTTAGCCCTCATTAAGCTTCTTAGAGAATCTGTCCCTGGACAGTTTAGGATGTGCTGCCAGGAGGCTCCCACTATTAAAAATGTAGGGAGTGTACCTTGGGATACTGGAGTTAGCTGCATATTAGCAAAATGAGGCCAAATATCAGAAATGAAATCCTAACATGGATAAGGATAATCTACATTAGAAAGAGAAAGCCTGTTTCTCAGAGTTTCCATTTCAATACATGAATCATCTTTTCTTTTTTTTTTTTTTCCTTTGAGATGGGGTCTCACTCTGTCACTCAGGCTGGAGTACAGTTGTGCGATCACAGCTCAGTGCAACCTCTGCCTCCTGGGTTCAAGCAATTCTCCTGACTCAGCCTCCCTAGTAGCTGAGATAGAAGCATGCCACCACTTCCAGCTAATTTTGTATTTTTAGTAGAGACGGGGTTTCACCATGTTGGTCAGGCTAGTCTCAAACTCCTGACCTCAGGTGATCTGCCCACCTCAGCCTTTCAAAGTTCTGGGATTACAGGCGTAAGCCACGATGCCTGGCCCAATAAATGAATTATCTTGATTCCCCTCTTTCTCTCACGACTGTGATCTGTTTATCAGAAAGTCTTGTAGACTATACCTCCAGACTACATCACAAATCTTCCATTTTTCTTCATCTGAATATTCCTAACTTTGCTTGTATTACCATCATCTGTAGGCTGACATCAGCTGGTTCCTGTGAATGATCTAAAAGATCTCATTCCACATTTGCCCCAGTACCGCATCTGTGATTCATTCCCCACACAGAAGCCTGGGTGATCATCTAAAAATATGAATCGAATAGTGTTACTTTTCTGTCTAAAACTTTCTAATGGCTTCACATTGCCTTTAGAATAAAATACAATCTCCATGCTATGGTGTACAAGAACCTACAAACAGATTCCCGCCTACCTTTTTAGCTCAAATTGTCAGCACCAGGGTTCTCTGTCTTATCTAGCTTCACCATCCTTTTCGCTCCAAAAATTTGTTAAGTTTATTCCTGCTCTTTGCATTGCTGGTCCCCTTTCCTAGATGCTGTAGCTCCTGATCTCTCCTTAGCTGACTCTTTTTCATCAGCAGAAATATCAGGTCCTCTATAACAACCATCCTGTAAAGATGTTTTCCCTCTAGTCGCTTGGTATCAAATTATCTTGCTTTTCGTAAAATTTATTATAATATAAACGTATCCCAGTTGTGTTTATTATCTTTTCAAGGAGAATTTTCAAGGACAATGTATACTCCACAAGAACAAGAAATGTGTAGGCCTTAATCATTTTAGTCAGAATCTATAGTGTCTAGAAGAATTCCTTGTAAATTCTAGAACCTTAAATTTAGTTGGTGATTACATTTTTTAAAAAAGATAGAGACCCGGGAGGCTGAGGTTGCAGTGAGCCGAGATCACACCATTTCACTCCAGTCTGGGTAACAAGAGTGAGACTTTGTCTGAAAAAAAAAAAAAAAAAAAAGAAAGAAAAGAAGTAGAGAGAAAGGCTGAATCTGATTCATGGAGAATGGAGAACCTTATCAGTACAGAACAATGATAACAAGGATGTCAGGTACAGAATTCTGATGTTTCTAAGAAATAAACTGGGGATAGGTCTCAATACATTGATCAATATTAGGCCTTTCTAAGTCTTGAATTAGTGTCTTTTTTTGGTACTTCTTGAGAAGTACCAAAAAGACTAGACAGAAAGAAAACTCAAAGATAGCCTGCCTTCAAGGGAGCATTGGAGAAGGGCATCTCATGGATCAAAAAAGCCTGGCTTTGCTGTTCTTGGACATAGGGCTAACACCCATTGGTTTTCAGGGAACTAGTTATTATGTATTTCCCTGTTTTCCCTTGTTTCTAGTAGAGAGAAAGAGACCTCTACCCTGAAGCTAGTTGGATACTTACTATGAACATCTGAGATGAGGCAGATACTAGTTACTTTGCAACTTTGTGGCTCACAATTGAGGCTATCCCACTAGATTCTGTAGTCAAAATATTTCTACTGAAATATTTGGTGTAGCTTCCGTGATTTTAATAAATTTTCTAACAGATGTCATGCTGTATAGAATATTGGGCCATTTGTTAATTGTGAACTATCTAAAACGTGTAGTTGACTAATTTTTCCATTGTCAGATATTCTGACCAGCCAACAGTGTTTTTCTCTAATCAACTCTCATCTCTCCTGCTATGCTATGCCATTTGTAATGAGCTTTTCTATCTACTAAAACTAGATAATATTTTTTTACTCCCTTCTTATTTCCCAGAACCCGTCAGGCAGTTGCCTTAGGAGTGCAGTAGAATCTTTTCCTAAATGTGTGAGACTGAATTTTTAAAGCCATGCATTGATTATTTCTATTTTTTTCCACACTGGTAGATTTTATTATAACAAGAGGATCACATAAGTATTTTCAGCTCATCTAAGTAATGTCAGAATTTCAACTTTTTTCCTAGGCAACCCTTTGAGTTGGGTGGCAGTCACATTAAAATATGTACAGCGCCATCTTTTGATAGCAATCACTACAAAAAAGAAATCATTACAGTCACTGATGTCCATCACTTTAGCTTTTGCAAGCTTTTTAAAAATGCTGACAATCTGCGGCCCTCTCAAACATAGACTAGCATTTCCCCCAGTCATCCTGTCACTTGCTTTTTGTTGTTGTTTTTAGATGAGACCAGCTGCCTTGTGATCACTGAAATGTCAGGAAAAAATCATTTTCCACAAGAGAGAGAAGAGCTTAAATATTCTTGGAGACAAAACTCCTACAGAAATCTTTAAAAATCCAAAGGAATAATTCTATGAGGTATATGGGTGACCGTCACTAGTGATCACGGCAGTTATGGATACACTGGCAGGCAAGTCTGCTCCTCCCCTCACCTTTTTTTTTCTTCAGACAGGGCTGCTCTGTTGCCCAAGCTGGAGTGCAGGGGCGTGATCTTGGCTCACTGCAATCTCCGCCTCCTGGGCTCAAACGATTCTCCTGCCTCAGCATCCCCAGTAGCTAGGATTACAGGTGCGCCACCATGCCATAGGTTTTTATAGTAGAGATGGGGTTTTGACATGTTGGCCAGCCTGGCCTCGAACTCCTGACCTCAAGTGATCCGCCTGCCTCGGCCTCCCAAAGTGCTGGAATTACAGTTGAGAGCCACCGCGCCTGGCCAAGAGTTGTTCTGTACGTTCTTTCTAGTTTTATTTATAGAAGAAAGACACAGAAAATGGTCAATGGCTTTTTTAAATTTGCTTTTAAATTTTTATTTGTATAAAATTGAGGGGTACAAGTGCAGTTTTGTTACATAGATATATATTGGTGAATTCTTGGCTTTTAGTGTATTCATCACCTGAATAATGTACATTGCACCCATTAAGCAATTTCTCATCACCCTCCCCCTCACCCTTCTAAACCTGTAATGTCTGCAATTCCATACTCCACGTCCATGTATACACATTACTTAGCTCCCACTTAAAAGTGAGAATCTGCAGTATATGACTTTCTGTTTCGGAGTTATTTAACTTAAGATAATGGCCTCCAGTTCCACCCAAGGGAATGCTTGTACACTGTTGGTGGGACTGTAAATTAGTACAACCTCTATGGGAAACAGTATGGAGATTTCTCAAGGAAGTGAAAACAGGACTACCATTCTAACCAGCTATCCCAATACTGGGTATCTAACCAAAGGTAAAGAAATCATTACATCGAAAAGATTCCTGCACTCATATGTTTATCTCAGCACTTTTCACAATAGCAAAGGTATAGAATCAACCTAAGTGTCCATCCATGGATGACTGGATACAGAAAATGTGACTTCTATGCATGATGGAATACTACTTACTCATAAAAAAATAAAATCATGGCCATTGGTTTTAAAAGAAAAAATAAGAGATGCAAACAGCTATTTAATCTAATACAAAAACATTTTATCTATGTTTGGCCATAGACAAAGGAATCTCTCTGGGCATTGCTCCTTTCAATTTCAAAGTTGAAGATGGAACTGGATGATTTTTTAAAGCCCTTTTCAGCTAGAAAGATCTATGATTTGGTGGTCTGTTGTTATTAAGTCATTACAATGTTTAGCATCTTAACTGTGCCAAACAGAAAAAAAACTGCATAAATGACTATCGAGTTCTCATCATATTGCCAATTAGATAAAAATGTTTTCCTCCTGTGGAAAGGAGCCAATGAGAAGGGGAAAGAAAAATAGATAATTTCTCCTCAGCAGTTCCAAGGGAGACAGGCATTTCTCTTTATCATCCTGAAGTCATGAAGGTGGAAAAGGGAAAAAAATAAATTCCCTTATTTTTTAAAATGAGATAAATCTTAAAGCCATTATAATTTAAAACAATCAAAAATATCTATTTCTATTTGGTTCAGGTACTTATATAGATGTTCATGTTGTTTAATCATTATGCATTTCTTCATAAGAACCTATAGTGTTCTCATGGTTTTACATAAATATACAAATGGTTATGTTCTTACCCTAAGAATTTTAGGGGAGTAATAAATAATTTTAAATACAAATCTTCATTGGAAAATAGCTATTTACTTAAAGATAAATAAGGATGTAAGATGAATACACACACAGACACACACACACACACACACACTATTTTCTCACTAATATTATCTCAAGTGAAAAATTACTCCATCACTGACAAACTTCAAGGAAGAAATACAGTTTTTAAAAGAGGGGAAAATATTGACTCTTCAGATAAAAAGAGGGAAAAATATTATGTCCCAGGAGGATAAGAATAATCACTCCTAGGCTGAGTTGTGTAATAACAAACAATGATACTACAAACACCCAGACATTCAATAAATACTATTTATTGATAAGAAACATTTGTTAAGTGCCCAATTATGAAATACCTGTAAGTTTAAGGTCAAGATAAAATTATAGTATCATTTATTTCAGTGACACATATACTTTGAAAACAATCAATGGTCATCTACAAGGTGTGTTTTTTATATAAAAAGACAATATTTTTGAAAAACTTACTAGAATTTATGCATCTAAAGAAGCATGTACAAATGTATTTGTACTGCTAGGGTACTACTCATACATTTTAGGGGAGGGGACATATCCTTACCATTCATTTTTGTCATCTGGTTCAATTTCCAAATTTTTCTCTGAAAGACTAAAGATTGGTACCAAAATCAAATACAAAGGAAGCTTTTGCCACCACTAGGAATATTCAGAAAAAATATAAAATGTAATACATAAATATTGTTCTGAGGACAACAATCTTCTAAATGATTTATAAGTACAGTCTCATAGAAACCTCTTGAGGTGACTATTTAGATCAAGGTCCAAACATTCTAATATTCTAAAATCAATTCTATCACTCCACAGTAATGTTGTGAACAAATAGTTTGCCTAAAATAGGATTACATTGTTCAAAAGCAGTAATATTTCAAAATGAATGTATGAAAAATAAAGTAACTCATTTACCACCAAGTAGTACTAACTTTTATCTTTCTTTTCTTTTCTTTTTTTTTTTTTTGAGATGGAATCTCGTTCTGTCTCCCAGGCTGGAGTGCATTGGCACGATCTCAGCTCACCTCACTGCAACCTCTACCTCACGGATTCAAGCGATTCTCCTGCCTTAGCCTCCCGAGTAGCTAGGATTAGAGGTGCCCACCACTACGCCTGGCTAATTTTTGTAATTTAGTAGAGATGGGGTTTTGCTATGTTGGCCCAGCTGGTCTTGAACTCCTGACCTCAGGTGATCCACCTGCCTCGGCCTCCCAAAATGCTGGGATTACAGGCATGACCACTGCACTTGACTTTAATTTTGATCTTTCTAAGTGGATCAGTCAGGGTCTTGACAGAATCAAAGGCACACATAGAAGGGATTTTTAAAGATAATTTAATGAGAACTTACAGAAACCCGTGAAGGATTGGAGGAACCAATGAGGAATGTGAAGGCCCACTGGCCTAGCAAAGGTGGGAAGCCACTGCCATCTCTAGGCCTGAATAGGCAGGAGGAGAAAACTGTACGAGTGGAATCCAGTAAGAGTGCCAGCTTTGGAAGAAGGGTTGGCTTTCAGGTAGAAGTCACTGGAGCACAGCAATGACACTGAAGGGAGAAAGCAGAGGGGAAGAAATATCTCAATCTCTCTCTCCCCTTATCTCTAGGTCCTTCCCTTAGCCAGAGTGGAAAACAGTCAGTGCGATCCTGATGGTTAAGCCGCGGGGAGGGTCAGCAGATATAGAACAGAGAACAGGGTACAGACATGCAGAGAAGGGATCAGAGCTGGGAGGGGGCAACAAAAAACCAGAGAGGATGCTAAGATTCTATATTTTGCCATTTTTAATTGATTGATTAATTTTTTCATTCATTTAAAAAGTCAATCTGATAGTTTTCCTACAGCAAGCACTATAGAGGGTTATAAAAGCAAATTAAATTTAGTCCTTATACTCAAAGAACTTTGAAACATAGACATTTACACATATAATTATGACACAGGGCAGAATAAGGCACAGAAATAATAGTGTAACTAGAATATCCCGGATGTCACCTTCCTTGTCATGTTATAGTAATCATACAAATCTTTATGTTCCAGAGCCACAGAGCGCTTACTAGGAAATCCAGTCTGTTCCTCCAAATTCCCTTTCCCCAAATATAACCATGAATTCCTATTGCTATTTATATGCATTAGCCAAATGCCCATACAGTTCCCCTTTTGACTGATTCTAGATAATACTGTTTTTAGTTTCTTTTCGTGTGAAGTTGTAGGGAAAGGCCATTGCATATATAATAAGAGCTGCTGCCTGTTGCTCACCGGTCTTTGTGCTCTAGTCCCTTCTCTTCCATCCAACCCTGTGCTCTGTTGGGCACCATTGCTGTGACATTCAGGTAATAAAACACCCACCCTTATTAAATGACCCTGGACCATCAATATCAGTGTCCTCCACATACCACTTCCTGTGCTGTTGCTGAACTTCTCTAGATTTACAGCCTTCACATAGGCCATGACTGACTTTATGGACAGTAAAAACACCTCTTCAAACTGTTATCTGCTGCTGTTACTTCTCTTGACAAAAGAAAAGCAAATTTTTCTCCTCCTGAGCAGCTGTATTAGAAGCAGTTATCACAGTAGATACGTCAGCTCCCCGCCAGTGATACCAATCCCCTCTTCATACTAATGATCTTCAGATATTATTGTTCATGCAAATCCTGAGAGAATTCCCCTAACAAGGGCATCCTCTCAGATAATTTCGAATGACATCTAATTGTTTTCCTTATAAATTTAGAGTTACAAAGAATACAGTCACTGTTTTTTACAAATATTATCATTTTAATATAAAATTGTTGACTTCCAGTTCTGGTCATGATGCAGGTAACTGTATTGGATTGAAAAGCATAAATAATATGCATTCACCCTGCCTTTGCCCTCTGGGCATATTCTACTCCAAATAGTATCATTAAGGAATGGGACCCAGGCAGAAAGCAGCAGCCCTTCTAGGCTGAAGCAAAAGAGATTTCTGAGCTCAGAAAGAGAAGAGAAAGATAATGGAAAATAAGCAATATTAAACAAAATACTGGGTAGAATTATTCAGCTTTAAACAAACACATTAAACTACAGATTCAAGAACCCTTATTAAAGCAAATAAATGCAAATAAAACCAAACAGGAACGTCCTAGTCAAACTACTAAACAAAAAAATAAGAAAAGAAAGAGAACAGCACTTATTACCTCAGAGGATCAGTAATAAAACTGAAAGCTAACTTTTCAACAAGGACTATGGAAGCCAGAACACAACACAAGAATATCTTTCAAGTGGTAAAAAACCAAAAAATAAAAAACCTGTCAATCTAGTTATTCAAAGATCAAAGAATATTAAAAATTAAGGCAAAATGAAGACATCTTTACAGAGAATTTGTTGCTAACATGCCTGCACTACAATAAATATTAAATAAATAAATATTAAAGGGAGTTCTTTGGGAAGAATAAAGGTTACTTCACATGAAGGCATGTCACTGCAGGAAGTAATGAGGGGTAACAAAAATGGAAAAATATGTGGGTAAATATATATTTACACGAATTGTTTAAAAGCACTAATAAAATGACACTGATTTTTAAAAAGTTAATTAGATGTAAAATAGATAACAAAAATAATAGCTCAAAAAGCAGGAGAAATTATGGAGTTAAACTGTGAAAAAGTTCTTATATTGTTTAGGCAGTAATAAATGTACTAATTTAAAGCAAACTCTAACATGTGAAGGGTGAATATTATAAGCCCCAGAAAAATTTCTCAGGTAATGCTAAAAGAAGCTGTAAGTATGATGCTAACAGAAGAAACAAAGTAGAATTTTAAAAATCCCTGATTAATTCAAAGGTTAAGAAAGGATTAATATACAAAGGAGATATTAGCACAGTAGGATACAACTAGCAACATAGTAGGCTTAAATCCAAACATAATGGTAGTTACATCAAATGTAATGGAATAAAATTCCAATTTATAAACAAGGATTGTCAACAGATAAAAACAAAACACAACCATGTGGTATTATAAGAGCCACGTTTGAAATACAGCACAGATAGGTTGAAAGTACAATTATTAAAAAATACATACCTTGCAAGTACTAACCAAAAGGTAGATCTCTGGCTATATTAATATCAGACAAATGTCTTTGATCCAAAAATATTACTAGAGATAAAAAGGTACATTTCACAATAGTAATAAAGTACCCTGAATAGAAAGATATAACTTTTTTTTTTTTTCTTAAGACAGCAGCTCATTCTGTTACCCAAGATGGAGTGCAGTGGTGCAATCTCAGCTCACTACAGCCTCAATCTCTTGGGCTCAGGCAGTCCTCCCGACTCAGCCTCCCAACTAGCTGGGACTACAAGCATGTGCCACCATACCCAGCCAATTTAAATATAACATTCTTATAGGTATTATATGACAATACTTGACAGAACCAAAAGGAAGAATACACATTTCCATAATTCTATTGAAAGATTTTAACACACTGTTTTCTGTAACTAATAGAATAAAGAGGTAAAGATAATCATCAGAAGAATATAGAATATATGGACAAAACTATTAACAAACTTGATCTAACTGCAGATCATTTTATCTAACATGTGCAGGATAAAAATTCTACTCAGGCATAAATGAAATGTTTACCAGAATCCACCATATGCTGTGTCTTAAAGTAAGTCTCAAGAAATATGAATGGCTGAGATCATACAGAGTGTATTCCCTGACCACAGTGAAAATAAACTAGAAATCAATAACTGAAAGATAGCTTGTGAGAAAGCCAAAAAGCAGCCCATGACATCGAAGAACTGATGTGATGCTCATAGCTAGGCTTTAGTGTGAGAGCAGGCCTGGTGCTCACAGTTACACCATGTTCTTCTCCAGGTGGGTATAAGCAATCTTACAAAACAGCAACATTAGACAAGGTCACTCTGAGACTGTGACAGAATGAGACAAATTAAAACCACTTCATAATTCAGTTTAAAACACTGCTGAAAACAAGATCAATGTTTATGCAAACAACAAAATACCAAACATCCTCCACTTCTGGCAAATATGAGTAATTGCTCCCTCTTGATCAGCTATAGCTGCAAGCCCTCTTTAGTGTCACCTACCTAGAGATGAGATTTAGTAAGATAGCCAATCATAAAATGGTCCCTGCTTTCTGATAATACCTAATCTACAGTAAACTTCTACATCCTTTAATCATCCCCAAAATTACTCAATCAAACAAAATTTCCATAATTTATAACACCTTCCCACTATGCCTCATAGTTCCTCATGGTGTAAGTTATCCCTTTGCTGTTTTGTAAAATAAAAACAACTTGTTCAACCACAGATGTATGCCTGGCTGGTGGTCTTTGGCAATGACAGCTGAAACCCCCAAATTTGGAAATTAAGCAGTACTTTTTTTAATAGCCCATGGATGAAGGAAGAAATTATAATAAATGATAAAATATTATAATCAAAATGACCTATCAAAATGTTTTAGGATTCAGTTAAAGCTACTCACAAATGAAATGTACAATAAAAAATTCCCTCCTGTTTTTTGGCAGGTGGTAGGGAAAAGTAACCATTTAAAATATGTCTCTTGTGTTCTCCATAACAAAGGCCAGCTCTCCAGAGGAAACTACCAGAGCCTTATCTGACCTGGAGGAAGGGCAATTAGTCAACTCCCACCCCCTACAGATTTCCTGTCTAATATAAAGGAAGGAAAAATAAAAGGCTAAGAAATGCTATTGAAGTTCACAGCTGAGGGATTCATGCCCACTAAGAAAGAGATTTCATTATAAGATTATAGAATGTTTCCCTTCCCCAACACCTTACCAGCACACTAATAGGGCTTCAGTTTAGTAACACTGGATTACAACTGAGAGAACTGCAAGACACAGACAGACAGTTTAAGAAGGAGTTCTTATGAAAAGCCAAAGACAACAGGGAAGAAAAAAATCTGCAAGAACACTGGAGGAAACTAAAGCCTCTAGCGCCCATGGCTACAACACTTATTAAAAATAGCTCAGCTCCTAGCTAGATTAGCATAAACCACACACCTTACCTAATTACCTTAGTTCTTATTTCCCAATATATCATGTCCGGTACTCACTAAAAAATTAAAAGGCAATATAAAAGGCAAGAGAAAACATAGTCTGAGGAAGCACAACAGGAATCAGAAACAGTCTCAAGTATGAAACAGATTTTCAAATTATCATATAAAGGACTTTAAATAACTAATATTAATATGTTAAGGGACTTAGTAGAACAGTAGATGACATGCAAGAATCTACTGGATGATGTAAGCAGAGAGAAGATCTAAGAAAGAATCTAAAGGAAATGCTGGAAATAAAAAACACGGTAACTAAATGAAGCATACCGTTGATGGGCTCATCAGTAGACTGACACAGTCAAAGAAAGATGCAGTGAGCTTCAAGGTATGCCAAAAGAACTTCCCAAACTGAAATGCAAAAAGAAAAAGGAATGGAAAAAGAAATAAAATAGGCTGGGCATGGTGACTTGTGCCTGTAATCCCAGCACTTTGGGAGGCTGAGGAGGGCAGATCACGAGGTCAGGAGATTGAGACCATCCTGGCCAACATGGTGAAACCTTGTCTCTACTAAAAATACAAAAATTAGCTGGGCATGGTGGCATTTTGCCTGTAATCCCAGCTACTTCGGAGGCTGAGGCAGGAGAATTGCTTGAACTCGGGAGGTGGAGGTTGCAGTCAGCCGAGAGCGTGCCACTGCACTCCAGCCTGGCGACAGAGCAAGACTCCATCTCAAATAAATAAATAAATAAAATACCTAAGGACTGTGGAATAATTACAAAAGTTGTAAAATATGTGTAATGGGGATACTGGGTAGAAAAGAAAAAGGAAAAATAGAAGTCATATTTGAATTAATAATGGCTGATAATTTTTCAAATTAATGGCAGACACTGAACCACAAATCTAGGGAGCTTAGAGAACACACAGCAGGATAAATACAAAAATTTCTATATCTAGGCATACCATATTCAAACTGTAGAAAACTAAGGACCAAAAAAAAAAAAAAAAAATCTTGCAGAAAGCCAGAAGGGGAAAAAGAAGTCAAAACTATAGAAGAAAAAGGATAAGAAATACATTGCACTTCTCACCAGAAACTATGAAAGCAAGAATAAAGTGAAGTGAAACACATAGTGTTGAAATAATAAAACACCAACCTAGAATTCCGTGTCTAACAAATGTAAGGAAGAAATAAATATCTTCTCAAACAAACAAGAACTGAGGGTATTTGTTGCCAGTTGATATGTTTCGCAAGAAATGTTATAAGAAGTTCTTCAGAGAGAAAGAAAATGATATAGGTCAGAAATATGGATGTACACAAAGAAAGAAAAGGCATCAGAGAAGAAATAAATGAAAGTAAAATGTAATATTTTATTTTTATTTTTAATTGAACTGATGGATAACTGTGTGTTCATTGTGATAATAGTAGTAATGTACTGGGAAATTACATAGATAAGGGACAGGAATGACAGCAATCACATAAGGGATGGGAGGGAGGAATTGATAGTACATACTTGGTTATAAGGCACCTGCACTAACCATGAAGGAGTGCAGTGTTATTGGAAAGTGAGCACATATTAGTTGTAGGTTTATGTTGAAAACTATAGAGCAATCACTGAAAAAATTAAAAATGAACTATAATTCATATACTAAGTGAGAAAATGGCATCATAAGATTATCAACTAAAATCAGAGAATGTATAAACAAAAAACAAGTGTAAGGAAGAGAAAACAGTTAAAACATGATAGATACTACACTAACCATATCAATAATCACTTTAAATATGCACAGTCTAAATACAATTTAATTTAAAGACAGAATTTAAAGACAGAGATTTCCAAAGAGGATCAAGATACAAGACCCAGCTACAGGTGATCAATAAAAACACACTGAACATAAAGACACATGTAGGTTTAAAGTAAAAGGATGAAGAAAGACATGCCACGTTAATACTAATCAAAAGAAAGTTAGAGGAGCTATATTAATCTCCAGTAGGGTAGACTTTGGAATGAAGAAAATTATTGGGGATAAATAAGAGCATTACATAATGATAAAAGGGTTAATTCTCCAAAAAGACCCAATAATCTTTAATGTTTATGCACGTAAAAATAGAGCATCAAAATAAATGTGGCAAAATAATATAACTGCAAAGAGAAAGAGAAAAATGAACTCCTCTAGTTGAAGAATTGAACACTAATCTATCACTAATTGATTGATCCAGCAGGCAGAAAATCAGTGAAGACACAGTTGAACTGAACAGCATCATTAATAAACTAGATTTAACTAACATTTATGTAGAATGCTGCACCCAATCACAAGAAAATGCATGTTCTTTTCAAGCTCACATGACACATTCACCAAGAGAGATGACATTCTGGGCCATAAAAACATTCTTTTAAGTTTCAACAAACTTAATAGAAACTATACAAAGTATTCTGTCAGACCACAATGAAAATAAAGTAGAAATCAATATAGAAAGATAGCTAGAAACTCCAAAAATATTAGAGATTAAACACACTTTCAGATAACACATGGATAAAATTGGAAGTATCAAAATAAGTGAAAAATATGTTGAACTACATGAAAATAGAGCATTTCATACAACTTATCAGTATTTGTGGAATTCAGCAAGAGCAGTGCTTACAGGGAAATTTATAGCATTGAACGCATACAGAAAAGATAAAAAGATCTAAAATCAACTACTTAAGCTCTCACCATAGAAAACTGAAGAAAGAATAGCAATGTAAGCCTAAAACAAACAGAAAAAAAGAAATAATAATAATTAGAACAGAAATAAATGAAATACACATAAAAAAGGGAAAAATCAACAAAATAAGAAGCTGGTTCATTAACCAGGCTAACCAAGAAGAAAGACATAAATTAATAATATTAGAAATGATACAGGAACATCACTACTTCTCTTATGGACATTAAAAAGAGTAATAAAAGAATATTTTGAACAATTCTATGCTTACAAATTTGGTAAACAAGATGAAGTGGGCCAAACCCTTGAAAGACACATAATACCAAATAGATAACCTCCATGAGTCTGTATCTATTAAAGAAACTGAACCAATAATTAATAATCTTTGTAAAAAGAAAGGACAGGCTTAGATGGCTTCATGGTTGAATTTTATTAAACATTTAGGGAAGAAATGTTGTCAATTCTCTACAATTTCTTTCAGAAATTAGAAGTAGAGAAAACACTTCTTTACTCACTTTATAAGGCCAATATTTCAGTAATATCAAAACAGATAAAGACATTCATTATAAGAAAAGAAAACTACAGACCAATATCTCTTGTGAACATAGATGTTACAAAAACTTCATCAACAAATATTATCAAATCAGATTCAATAACATATAAAAAGGATTATATGCCACAACCAAGTGAAATTTATTCAGGTATGTAAGATTGATTCAACATTCAAAAATACATTAATATAATCAATCACATCAACAGGATAAAGGAGAAAAACCAAATGATCATGTGACAAAGACAAATTATACAATCAAAAGTCAATAGATTCAGAAAAAGCATTTGCAAAAATCCAACATTCATTCATGATAAAAACTCTCAGCAAATTAGGAATAGAGTAGAACTACTTCAACTTGATTAAAAAAAAAAAAGCCTTCCAAAAGTCCACAGCTATATCATATTAAATGATGAGAAAATAGATGCTTTCCTTCTATGACAGGGCACAAAGCAAAGATAGCCCCTCTTACCACTTTTATACAATCTTGTATCAGAAGCTCCAGCTGAGGAAATAACACAAGAAAAGGAAATAAAATGTATAAAGATTGAGAAAGAAAACATATACTGCCTGTTGTTTCCAGAGGTCATAATTGTAAAAAATAAAAAAGAATTACCACCACCAACAAAAACTCCTCCAACTAATGAGTGATCATACCAGGTTGCAGAATGCATGATTAATATACAAAAATCCATTACTTTCAGACATACTAGCAATAAAATTTGGGGAATTAAAAATATATCACTTACATTGGCACCAAAAAATAATATACCTAGGTCTAAATCTGATAAAACATGTACATAATTTATAAGAGAAAAATTTGAAAACTCTGATGAAAGAAATTTAAAAGATCTAAAGAAATGGAGATATTCCATGTTCATGGATTAAATATGAATTCTCCAATGTGTTCTTATTGTACATACTATTAAGATATCAATTCTTCCAAATTTTATCTATAGATTCAACACAATCTAAGTAAGTTACTTTGTGGATACAGACAAACTAATTCTAAATTTAATGTGGAAACGTAGAAGACCTGGAATATGCAATACACTGTAGAAGGAGAATAAAATAGGAAGACTCTCTCATTTCAATACTTATTGTCATGCTATAGTAACCAAGATAGCATGATATTGATGAAAGAATAGTCAAATAGATTAACAGAACAGAATACAGTGCTCTAAAACAGACCAACACAAACTTAGTGAACTGATCTTTAACAAAGAAACAAAGCAATTTAATGGAGAAAGGATGATCTTTTTAAAAAAAAAAAAATTGGTGCTGGAACAATAAAAGGGGAATGAATCACAGACCTAAATGTAAAATAAAAAAACTATAAATTTCTGAACAATAACAAAGGAGAAATAATAATAAGGATCTACATTTTGGTGATGAGTTATTAGATATAACATCAAAAACATGATCCATAAAAGAAAATAATGACAAGTTAGACTTTATTAAAAGTAAAATATTCTCTGTAAAAGACACTGTTATGAGAGTTAAAAGGCAAGTCACAGATTGGGAGAAAATATTTGCAAATCACATATTTGAGAAAGAGCTGTTACCAAAATTGTACAAAGAACTCTTAAAATTCAACAAGAACATTTCATCATATAAAGATATAAAGATCATATAAAAATACACATAGACTGAAAATAAAGGGATGGAAAAAGATATTTCATGCCAATGGAAAGCAAAAAAACAGCAGGAGTAGTTATACTTAGACAAAATAAATTTCAAGAGGAAAACTACAAAGAGACAAAAAAAAGGTCATTATATAGTGATAAAGAGGTCAATTGAGCAAGAGGATAGAACAACTGTAAATATCTATGCACCCAACACTGAAACACTCAGATATATAAAGCAAATATTATTAGAGCTAAATACAGAAACAGATCCCAATACAGTAATAGCTAATGACTTGAGTACCCCACTTTCAGCATTGAACAGATCATGCAGACAATCAACAAAGAAACAATAGACTTACTCTGCATTATAGACCAAATGTACTTAACAGATATTTACAGAGTATTTAGTCCAACAACTGCAGAATATACATTCTTCTCCTCCACACATGGATCATTCACCATGTGATAGACCATATGTTAGGCCACAAAATAAGTCTTTAAAAAATTTTTTTAAAAATTAAAATCATACCAAGTATATTCTCTGACCACAGTGGAATAAAACTAAAAATTAATAACAAAAGGAACTTTGAAAGCTATACAAACACATGGAAATCAACAAATATGCCCCTGAATGTCCAGTGGGCCAATGAAGAAATTAAGAAGAAAATTAAAAAATGTCTTCATACAAATGAAAATGAAAACACAGCATACTAAAACCTATGGGATACAGCAAAAGCAGTAATAAAAGGAAAGTTTATAGCAATAAGCACCTACATCGAAAAAGTAGAAAAACATAAAATGAATAACCTAATTATGCATCTTAAAGAATGAAAAAAGCAAGAGCAAACCAAACCCAAAATTAATAATAAAGATCAGAGAATAAATAATAAAGATCAGAGCAGAAATAAATGAAATTGAAATTTAAAAAATACCAAAGATAAATAAAATGAAAAGTTGGTTTTTTGGAAAAGATGAATAAAATCAACCAACCTTTAGCAAGATGAAGAAAAAAGAGAAGATTCAAATAAATAAAATCAGAGGCAAAAAAGGAAACATTACAACTAATACCACAGAAATTAAAAGAATCATTTGAGACTACTATGAGCAACTATATGCCAATAAATGGGAAAACCTAGAAGAAATAGATAAGTTCCTAAACACCATACAACCTACCAACATTGAACCATAACAAAATCTAAAACCTGAATAGATCTATAACAAGTAATGAGATTGAAGCCATAACAAAGTTTCCCAGCAAAGAATACTTCAGGACCCAACAGCTTCACTGCTGAATTTACCAAATGTTTAAAGAAGAAATAATACTGATCCTACTCAAACTATTCCAAAAAACAGAGGAGGAAGAAATACTTCCAAACTCATTCAAACAGGCCAGTATTACTCTGAAGCCAAAACCAGATAAAGACACATCAAAAAAGAAAACTATAGGCCAATATTCCTAATGAATATTTATGCAAAAATCCTCAGCAAAATAACCAGCAAACCAAATTTAACAACACATTAAGATGATCATTCATTATGTCCAAGTGGGTTTTATCTCAGGGATGCAAGGACGGTTTAGCACATGCAAATTAGTCAATGTGATACATCATGCCAACAGAATGAAGGACAAAAATCATATGATCATTTCAATTGATGCTGAAAAAGCATTTGATAAAATTCAACACCCTTCAGGATAAAAAGCCCTAAAAAAACTGTGTATATGAGAAAAATACCTCAACATAATAGAAACCATATATGACAAGCCCACAGCTAGTATCATACTGAATGAAGAAAAAAATAAAAGTCTTTCCTCTAAGACTGGAAACAAAACAAGAATGCTCACTTTCACCACTATTATTCAATATCGTACTGGAAATCCTAGCTAGAGCAATCAGACAAGAGAAACAAATAAAGGCATCCAAATTAGAAAAGAAGAAATAAAATTATTATTGTTTGCAGATGATATAATCTTATATTTGGTAAAACCTGAAGACTCCAACAAGAAACTATTAGAACTGATGAATAAATTCAGTAAAATTGCAGGATACAAAATCAAGATGCAAAAATCAGTGGCATTTCTATATGTCAAAGCAAACAATCTAAAAAAGAAATCAAGAAAGTAATCCCATTTACAATAGCTAAAAATAAAACTAAATATTTAGGAATAAACTCAACCAAAGAAGTGAAAGATCGCTACAATAAAAACTATAAAACACTGATGTAAGAAATTGAAGATGATACAAAAAATGGAAAGATATTTCATATTCATGGATTGGAAGAATCAGTATTGTTTAAATGTCCATATACTACCCAAAGCAGTCTACAGATTCAGTGTAATCCCTATCAAAATACCAATGACATTCTTTCAGAGAAATAGAAAAAAAATCCTAAAATTTACATGGGAACACAAAAGACCCAGAATACCCAAAGTTTTCCCAAGCAAAAAGAACAAAAAGAACAAAACTGGAAGAGTCATATTGCCTGACTTCAAATTATACTACAGAGCTATAAACAGCATGGTACCAGCATAAAAACAGAAACACAGACCAGTGGAACAAATAGACAGCCCAAAAATAAATGCATACTTTGAGAGTGAATTCATTTTTTATAAAGGTGCCAAGAACATACATTGAAGAAAGGACAGTCTCTTCAATAAATGGTGCTAGAAAACTGGATGTCCATATGCAGAAGTATGAATCTAGACCCATCTTTCATCCTGTACAAAAATCAAATCAAAATAGATTAAAGACTTAAATATGAGACTTCAAACTATGAAACTACTAAAACTAAAATAAAACACTGGGAAACTCTCCAGGATTTTGGACTGGGCAAAGATTTCTTCAGTAATACACCACAAGCATGGACAACCAAAGCAAAAATGGACAAGTAGGATCACATCAACTTAAAATCCTTCCACAAAGCAAAGGAAACAATCAACAACATAAACAGACAACACATAGAATGTGAGAATACATTTGTAAAACATCCATCTGACAAAGGATTAATAACCAGAATAAATAAAGAGCTCAAACTACTCAACAGGAAAAAAAAAACTAATAATCTCATTAAAAATGCACAAAAGATCTGAAAAGACATTTCTCAAAGGAAGACATACAAATGGCAAACAGGTATATGAAAAGTTGCTCAACATGATTAATCATTAGAGAAATGCAAATCAAAACTACAATGAGATATCATCTCACCCCAGTTAATATGGCTTTTATCCAAAAGACAGGCAATAACAAATGCTGGTGAGGATGTGGAGAAAATAAAATCCTCATACACTGTTGGTGGGAATGTAAATTAGTACAACCGCTATGGATAACAGTATGGAGGTTCCACAAAAAATTAAAAATAGAAGTATTGTATGTCCCAGCAATCCTACTGCTAGGATTCTCAAAAGAACAAAGTCAGTATATCGAAGAGATAATCTGAAATCCGTACTCTCAGGTTACTGTAGTGCTACTCACAAACAACAAGATTTGGAAGCAACTTAAGTGTTTATCAACAGATGAATAGATAAAGAAAATGTGGTACATATACACAATGGAGTACTATTCAGTCATATAAAAATGAGATCCTGTCATTTGCAGCAACATGGAAGCAACTGGAGGATATTATGTTAAGCGAAATAAGCCAGGCACAGAAAGACAAACTTTGCATGTTCTCAATTACTTGTGGCAGCTAAAAATTGAAACAATTGAATTCATGGAGGGAGTACAATGATGGTTACCAGAGGCTAGAAGGGTAGTGGGTGGTTGGATGGGAAATGGGGATGGTTAATGAATACAAAAGTATATTAGATCAAATAAATAAGATCTAGTATTTGGTAGCACAACAGGGTGACTACAGTCCACAACAATTTATTGTACACTTAAAAATAACGAAAAGAGTACAACTGGATTGTTTGTAACATAAAGGAATGATAAATGCTTGAGGTGATGGATACGTCATTTACACGGAGGTGATTATTACACATTCTATGCCTGTGTCAAAATATGTCATGTACCCCATAAATGCATTCACCTACTATGTATCCATAAGAATTAACAATTAAAAAAGAACACAGCAAGAAAAGAATGAGGTGATTAAAAAATGGGCAACACTCTGAATAGACACCTCACCAAATATATGCTCATGTCAAATAAACACATGAAAAGATGTTCCACACTATACGTCATTAGGGAATTGTAAATGAAAGCAAGTTACTACTGCTCACCTACTAGAATGGCTAAAATCCAAAACACTGAGCATACCAAGTACTAGTAAAAATATGGAGCTACATTAACTAGTAATACTAGTAAGGATGTGGAACCACATGAACTTTTCTTCATTGTTGATAGGATTGCAAAATCCCATAGGCACTTTGGAAGATGGTTTGGCAGCTTCTTACAAAGCTAAATGTGCTTATCATATGAGGCTGCAGTCATATTCTCGGTATATACCAAAATTAATGGAAAACATATGTACATGAATGTTTATGACAGCTTTATTCATAATTGCCAAAACTTGGTAGAAACCAAGTTGATTTTAATATGTGAATGAATATAAACAAATTATGGTACATCATATGATGGAATATTATCCAACAATAAAAAGCTTTGAGGTATAAAGCTCAAAAAAATAGAAAAATCTTAAATATTTATTGCTAAATAAAAGAAGGAATTGTTGAAAGGCTATACACTGTATGATTACTACCATGTAAATATCTGGAAAAATTAAAACTGCAGAGATAATAACAAGATCAATAGCTCTTAGAAGTCCAGGGTGATAATTGCAATTATTGATAAATTAGATTATACATTAGTCAAAACCCAGAGAATTGTACAACACAAAGAGGAGACTTAATGTGAAATATGAACTTTAATTCACAATAATATACCAATATTGTTTCACTAATTATAACAAATGAACCACACTAATGTAAGATATTAATAATAGGAGAAAAGTGTATGTACAGTGTGTATCTGTGTGTGTGTTTGGGTGAATTATTTGTTGTATTATCTTCTCAATTTTTCTGTAAAGCTGAAATTCTTATATAAATTAAGTGTATTAAAATTAGAGGAGAAATTTTATTCTGTAAATTGAAATAATTACATAAGAAGCAACATAAAAATTAAGATTTTGATTTGACAGATAGTAAGAAAGGTAACAGATATTCCTGGAAGAAATGCTACATATTTTTCAACATGGAGCAAATAATATGACATTCATTATTAAAATAGCGAATGTTACATAATATAAATAAAATTTAAATTAAAGATGCTATATAGTTACTTTACAGAAAGGTTTATTTCAGATCTTATTAAGCACAGAAATAAATGATAGTTTTTATATTACTGTGCATTGTTAAATTTCACTACTGAGTTAAAATATAAATGTAGCAAGAATGAACATCAATTCATATAAAGCATATATTGTCTCAAAGTATACGACATTTGCATTTACTCAGTGTTAGCTAACAGTACAATTCAATGTGGTTATGAAAGAGCATAATGTAGTTAGCAGATTTTTCTACCTACTCCAAGAGCCAGACTAAAGCTTCCCCATGGAATTAGATTTGGGTATTAGGCAACAGGAAATGTGCCTGCTGATAACTGAATTACTCTGAACTCTAAAGAAGTCACTGGGACATTTTGTCCATTAAGTTTACAGATGGCAAAGTAGATATGCCATTCACAGCTGCATGCATGAGGATATGACATATTTGTCTATATTAATCTCATGGATCACTTGACATGACTCATTCAACCTCTCTTTCTACTACACGAATTAGCACGATTTCTGGTGGTTTTAAAGTAGATCCAAACACTTCGGAGGGAAATATAAATACTTGTTTCATTATACCAAGTAAGTGGGCCAACAGGGTGCATTTGGTGCTTTAATTTTCCTTCATAATCACAGTAAGGTAGTAAAAATTAAATCTAAAATAATATAAATAGGCCAAAATGGTATATTTGATGCATATATACATGACAAGAGTTTTTATCTTCAGTGGCAGCACAGGCAAGATATTAAGCTTATCATGGGAATTGAATTAAATTTCAAAAAAATGCATTGGCTAGAATTACTCAGAATTCCCGGGGGCAGGGAGGGGACACTCTATGAGGTTAACCATTTACTATGTTTAAACTCAATAATTGTGAGCTGCCTATAAATCAAGAAATCTGCTCAAACATCTGTGTCTTATTTAAAAGTTTCAAATGTCACAAATACGTGTGCTATGATGAATATTCACGGTTATGAAGCTGTGGTGAATATATTCTGTGAGGCCATATGACAGGCTGTCCACCAGCCCTAGCCAAAATAAGACATCTAACCAGAATTAATAAGATAATTATCAATGGTCAAGAATACAAATAGATGATGCCTGAAATATATGAAACTGCATAAGCACACAACTCAAGCATTAAGCAAAAGGAGAAACACTGTCATATTACAATCAAGAACCTGAAACAGCCAACTGAGAACCTGGAGGATGCTAGAAGAACTTATCATACCTGGAGCAAAATTTGAAAATTCCTCTTAGTCTGAAAGTTGGGAGTTGAGTTCTCACATTTGAAAAGCCATGCAAAAAAGTGATTAATCTTAAATTTTGTGTATACTTAAACAGAAAGACCAAGGTCTGAAGTCCAATGTCATGCAAAAAGTCACCTTCTTTTTCTATGCAGATTAGATTGCAATTTAAAGATGTTTAAGCCCTGTGACAGAAACCACTTGATCTCTAACAATACTTTTAGATAATGAGCACTTCAGTATAGCCCTTCAAGCTTTTTGTAAAAAAAAAAAAAGAAAGAAAAGAAAAGAAAAAAATTACATTCATCTCCCTATATAATCTGTTTCTGATGTCTATTGCCACATACTCAAATAGCAAAAATCTTAGTTGACGTTCATCTTTAAAATTTGACATATTGGAGGAGCAATCCAGGACAGTATTTGATTTTAAATAGGGAAAGAACTCACACTCTAATACACAGAGAGAAATAAGTGGTGAAATAACACTTACAGGCTTGTAAATGGCAAATGTGTCTGCAGTGGGCAGAGCATGCTGCTTTCCTCTCCTGGGAAAGAAATAAAAATGTGCCAACAGAAATAGCATTGAAAATGCCTGGTGGTAGAGGCAGTGGTATTAACAAACGCATTCTCCTCCTCATTAAGCAAGTACCAATTAGATACATGGAATCCAAGAGCTGAAAAGGGTATAAGGGATTAACTCACTAGTCATCTTCAACCTCCATGCCAATAATGACTGTGAGAGCTAGTTTCCACAAATGTTCCCGCTTCAACAAACCATGCCTCCTAGAATTCACATCTTTGTGTAGCCCCTTCCATGAATTGGATGCTGAGCTTCCAGCCCTAGCTGTTCCAGTGGATGGTCCATGGATCAGATATACCACCCAGTTGAGCTCTTCCTGAATACCCAATCCAACAAAATCATGAGCAATATAAGAGGATTGTTTTAAGCTGATAAATTTTGGAGTAGTTTGTTTTTCAGCACTAAATAACCAGAACAATGATCTTTCTATGTTCAAATATGCCTTGTGGGCACTCATAATCATTATAATATTCATTCACTGAAAAAGTGCACAGTGGTAAGATGCTATTATTCATCAGTGCTTTTAAGAATTCTAGGCCTGGCTTGGTGGCTCACGCCTGTAGTCCCAACACTTTGGGAGGCTGAGGTGGGCGGATCACAAGGTCAAGAGTTTGAGGCCAGCCTGGCCAATATGGTGAAACCCCATCTCTACTAAAAATACAAAAATTAGCCGGGGGTGGTGGTGGGTGCCTGTAGTCCCAGCTACTGAGGAGGCTGAGGCAGGAGAATTGTTTGAACCTGGGAGGCGGAGGTAGCAGTGAGCCGATATCATGCCACTGCACTGCAGACTGGGTGACAGAGGGAGACTCTGTCTTAAAAAAAAAAATAAAGAATTCTAATAATAGTAATCATGAAAATTGTAATGTCTAATCTTTTTCAATGTTGTTTATGTCCAAAGTGCTCTTCCAAAAGCTTTCCTTAATTATGCTATTTAATAGTCATAACACACTGATGAAGAAGGTATTGTTAATAGCATCTTCATTTTACAGATGAGAAAACTGAATGATTAAATAACTTTTTTCACTGTCATCTAGCTAATAAGGAATTGTTACATATTTTGTTCATTACAATAGTAAGTAGGTGTGTTTGATACATTGTAGTTTATAGGCATTTAAACATTCTATTTCTTTACAATGCTCAGTACAATGTGCAATGCTCAGTATTTTAGTAAATTCACAGTCACTTTATGATAGCTCCAGGATCTCCAAGGAATTTATGGACTACAATTTGAAATCCAGTGGTCTAGTCCAGTTTCTATTACTCTTTTTAGAAGAACTGAGATGCACAGAAGTTATAAGAATTTCCTAAGTTCACAGAGTTAGCAACCTATTCGGAACTAGAATTCCTTGTTAGTAATGTCCACTGCAGCATCTTTATACCAATCTTAGGGGATCATTAATTACTGTTTGGACCTTTGATTCTTTACATCTTTCTATCAGAAGTGTACTCTGACATTAGCTCTTATTTAAGCTAAAATTATCAAAATCCTGTCTTATTGTGACTTTCTAGTTTTTAGAAACATTTGTGTAATTGTAAATTATTATGTCTTCTTATTATTTCAGTTACTGTTTAAGCCTGAAGAAATAAAGTAATACCTTTTAAAAAAATATCTAATATGTACCATTTTTCAGATCAGCTTTACTGCACATTAGTCTTTTACTGTCCTGTGCAAAACTAAATAAAATATATGAATTATCCCTATCTTGATTTCACAACTGGTTAATACTGTCTGTTGTATTTGCTGCATCAGCCTTGCTATGTGGGCTGGAGCAATTATCAGTGACCAAGTAATCCAACTCTTCTTTATTCTCTCATTGCCTTAACCCTTTTCTACACTCCAAGGGCAATCAATACAAATGTCTTGCCAAAGTTCATTTCTTGTGCATGCTACTGCTTAACATCACTCAATCATTTGAGTGGAAAGCTTTATAGGAGTTCATCTTAGGTGAACTTGAATATGCCCATTTTTCTTTGAGAGTGGAATGAAGAGTTCCAAACAAGTCATAAAACTGTAAAAGCAATTTCAAGAGTCCATCCTGATTGTTCCCACTGTGAAATAGAAAGAAGCATTGGGGTTTCAAAAACATTCATGTACTCAAGGATATATCAGTAACTATTTATTGAACATTCCTGCAGAAAGCATCCTGTAAAGTTGGGTGAACCCTGCAGTGGTTGGATGAGTTATTTACAGAGGTCTCAAGGCAGGGTGTCCTTATTCATGCTGAATATGAGTTACCTAACAATAAATCCAATAGCACTAAAAAGGAATTTATGACAGAACACTTCCATGAATTTATTGTTAGCATTAGAGGCATTGGTTCCATATAATCATGAATTTGCAGATCTAGAAAGGACCTTGAAAATGTACTTATTAAGCCTCCTCGTTTTATCTACAAGTGAATATAAACCCAGACCAAAGAAAGGCAGTTTCTGTGACTTTTAATGATTTATCCTAACCATGGGCTTATGTGTTTATATCTAGTATGCAATAGCAAATGGTGAGGGTAATTAGTCAGTTACAGGAAATAATCAAACAAAGACAATTCTTGGATATTAGGAGTTATAGAAGGAACTTGAAAGTAAAAATAAAGTTTGAATTGTAGGTAGTTCCCTAAGCAAAGGTTATAATATCAGAGATAGTGTGTTCTAATTTACTAGTTCCCTCTGTCCTTTGGTAAAGAACAATGATTTCAAGGAATTCTACTAACAATTATCATGACAATTGTAATGTCTAACCTTCATTCAATGTTGTTTCTGGATCAAAGTTTCTTCTGTAAAATAACAAAACACTCTACTTTGTCTAGTCACCAGACTGCTATGAAGAAAACATAAAATGACTTTCATGAAACACAAGGAACATTATTTGTTAAAACTAATTTCTCATCACAAACTATGTTAATTGGGAGAATGAGAAATAAGTCCAAGGGGATTTTATTTATAATTCCAAAGACAGTTACTCTTGTTCAGCCTCTGTTATATTGGCAGAACCTGTTAGTTGTTTTGCATAAACTGTATTTAATTATACATCATCTCTGTAGTTGAGTAATCATATATTTTCATCATTTGATAGATGAGGAAATTATATTAGGTTGATGCAAACGTAATTGTGGTTTTTGCCGTTGAAAGTAATGGCAAAAACCACGTTCTTGTTTGCACCAACCTAACAGATCAAGAAACTAGTAACTTGCTTAATGTTTAATGACTAAAAACTGTCAGATGCAAGTTTGGAACTCAAGTCTGAATTTAAAGTCCAGACTTTTCCCATGATGCCAAGCAGCTTCAGTTGATCTCCAGCCAAATAGTTAGCCTTATTGACTATTTAAAAGGTAATTTAACCCGGTAGTTCTCCATCTTTGAGGAGAATTCTCCAACTTCAGTTGAAATTAATTATTCTCCTGTGAATTCCTAACCATTTTATTAAAAATAAGTATAAGAATATGATAATTAAAAATATAGATAAATATAATTGAACTATTTCACTTAACAATACAAATTATCAGTTTAGATTTTTCAAATTCTGAATTCTGCATATAAGAGAATCAACTTAAATATAAGGATATGAAAAATTGGAAAAGAGTGGGAAAAGTTATACCTTGCAAAAACTAACCAACAAAAAGCTTGTATGGATATATGGAGCACACTTTAAACAAGAAATATTACTAGAGATAAAGAGGGAGACTCATAATTTTAAACACCATTGAAGAAGATACTAAATTTCTAAATAGGTATATATCTAATAGCATTGCTTCAAAATATGATAGTAATTGCCAGAAATAAAGTTGAAAGAGACAAACCCACAATCTAGAAATGAAAAAAAAAAGAAAGTCACAAAGTGTTGGAAATTTAAGTAGTTCATTTATAAAAATCTCATGAAAAGAGAAAAAAAACATAAACATTCAAAATATTTTCAGCTGAATGATAATGAAAATAAGACATTAAAATTTGCTTTGCTTTTTTTTAACTTTTTCACATGGATACTTAGATCACTGATTATCAGACTTTTTCTTAAAATTTGTTGACTTACTTTATATATAGTCGGTTTTGATAAATAGTCTACATTCTTCAGAAGTAAAAAAAAAAATGTAAGCTAAATCCCCCAAAAAATTGAAGGAAAAAATAAGAAAGACAAAAGATGAAGTTCATGATAGGGAATATAATGGAACATTGGAGGAATTCAGTAAAGTCTAAAGTCAGTTTTTAAAGACAAATCTAATAAAAGTGATAAACTCTTAACAACACTGATTTAAAAAAGAGCACAAAGTTACTAATAGCAACATGAAAAAAGAATTATCCCTATAGGTTCTATAGATAGTAAAAATACAATAAAGATTATTATATACAGAATTATCAAATTTAGAAAATTTATAGCACAAAAATCTCTCTCCTAAAGAAGTGCAAAAATAATTTTACATTTTGCTAATCAAATAATTACATTCAATATATATGTGTAATCCATTATATGTAATAAATATATATCTATGATGCATACATGTAATATATCCATAATACATGATATATTACATACATGATATATTACATATGTATGACATGCACATGCATACCTATATAAATGTGTCTGTAGTATGTGTATGCCTATACATATATCACACTTAATATATAATATATATAGGATCTATACATACATACATCATCCCCAGTTTTTATATATATATAACTGTTTTATATATCTATACACATATATGTACACTGTTCACATACATATTTATATATATTAAATCACAATCACTGAGATTTATTGCAGAAATAAAAATTTGGTGGAGCAATGAAAGAATGCATGTATTATTACTATAATTCCCCAACATCAACTAAATAATGGAGGGTAATCATGTGATCATCTGAATACTTACAAAAAATCATCTGACATAATCAATACTCATTTAAGATAAAATTCTTAGGAAAGAAAGAATATAAATAAATGTCCCTAACATAGTTAAGTATACATACAAAAATAATGTTAAATATCATATTTAACCATGAAATGCTGAATGTTCTATCCAGAGAAAGATCAGAGGAGTGAAGATGTCCACTGTCTCCACTTATATTCCACATTGCACTAGAATTTGTAACTAGTTCAATTAGACAAGAAGAAGAAACAAAAATTATAAGTCTTGGATAGGAAGAAATGAAACTGATTCACAAATGACATTCACAGACGATATTATTTTGTGCAAGGAAAACACAAAAGCATCTACAGAGCTATAAACAATTAAAATTAAGTAAATTTTATTGTATATAAAATCAATATACAGAAATAAATTGTATTTTTGAATACCAGTAACAAAAAATGAAATTTGAAAAAAATGTATAATAGTATCAAAAAATTAAATATCTAAGAACAACCTTAACAAAATATGTGAACAACCCTTACCCTAATAATATACTTAAAACATTCCTAAGAGACATTAAAGAATGCCTAAATAAACAGAAGGGAAATCATGTTTTGTATTAGAACGTCTGCTATGTTCCAAATATGGAACATCAGTTATGTCTCCATAAACTGATCAACTGATGCAATATAATCTGAATAAAAATCTGAATAGAATCTGAACAACAACTTCTCAAATTCCATCAAAATTTGATGGAATCAACTTGAAATTCAGCTTCAAATCAAAAGCTTAATCAGGCTTGATTATTGAAATTAATCAAGCTTCAAATTAAAATTTTGAATAAATTCTAAAATTTATTTGAGGACATAAAAGGTTTAGAACAGTCAGTAAAATATGAAAGAATAATGTTGAATTTACATTGCCAGGTTTCAAGACATATAAAGTCACAGTAGTAAACAATAACCTGGCATAAGTAATGAAGAACAATAACAAAGAATAGAGTCCAAAAAATTACCCACACAGATGTGAATACATGATTTATGACAGTGGTGACCTCGTTAACAATGCAGATTATAATTTTGTGATTTTTATCAATAAATAACCCTGGATCAATGGAATATCCATATAAAAATTATCTGTGTCTCACACTAAATCCCAAAATAAATATTAGAAGGCTTGGTGATCTAAATAATAAAGGTGAAAAATAAACTGCCCAGTTGATACATACAAACATAATAGCTATCATAGAAGAATGATGGATATCATAAAGGAATGTCTGTGGGGTAGGCAGAGATTTATTAAATAGGACATCAAAGCACTAACCATGAGAGAAGATGATATAAATTTTTCTACCAAAAAGACACATGCACTCCTATGTACATCACAGCACTGTTCACAATAGCAATGACATGGAAGCAACCTAGATGCTCATCAATGGTAGAACAGATAAAGAAAATGTGGTACATACATACCATGGAATACTACATAGCAATAATAAAGAATAAGATCCTGTTCTTGGCAGCAACATGGATGCAGCTGGACACCATTATCCTAAGCAAATTAACACATAACAGAAAATTAAATACTGCATGATCTCACTTGTAAGTGGGGGCTAAACACTGAGTATACATGGACATAAAGATGGGAACAATAGATATTGAGGACTATTAGATGGAGAAGGGTGGGAGGAGAGCAAGGATTGAAAAACTACCTATTAGGTACTGTGCTCACAACCTGAGTGACAGGATCATTTGTACACCAAACCTCCGCTACTCACAATTTACCCATGTAACAATCCTGCACATGTACCCCCGAACCTAAAATAAAAGTTGTAAAAAAAGAGAAAATGTTTATAAATTGAATATATTAAAATTAAAATCAATTTATTAAAATAAAAATTTAGAGAATAAATAGGCAACCACAGAGTGGAGAAGATAGTTGCAATTTGTTCATATAACAAAACGCTCATACTCAAAATACATAAGATCCATAAAAACTAATAAGAAAAAAATGGCCAAATAGAAGTAACAGCAAAAGTTCTGGACATCTACTTTATGAATAAAGATATCCAATTGGTCAGTAGACCTATGAAAAGTACTCAATACCATTAATCATCAGGGGCATGTCAATTAAAGCTAAAAAAAATACCACCACAAACCCTAGCCAAAACCATAAATTTTTTAAAGGAAAAATGTGTTAGTGAAAATGGATGTGGCATAATTGGAACTCCTATCCAGTGCAGTGAAGATTGTAAATTAGTTAAGCCACTTTGGAAAATTGTTTGGCTGTATCTACAAAAGCTGAATACATACATAATTTATCACCTTGTAATTCCATTAGTAGTATATATCCACAAGAAATTTGTACATTTCTCTTAAAACCCATGAACAAAACTGTGCATAGCAGCTCTGATCATAACTGCCTCGTGTAGCAAGCAACCCACATGTAAATCAATAGTAGAATAGAAAAGTTTTAGGGCCGGGCGCGGTGGCTCACGCCTGTAATCCCAGCACTTTGGGAGGCCGAGGCGGGCGGATCACGAGGTCAGGAGATCGAGACCATCCTGGCTAACATGGTGAAACCCCGTCTCTACTAAAAATACAAAAAATTAGCCGGGCGAGGTGGCGGGCGCCTGTAGTCCCAGCTACTCGGGAGGCTGAGGCAGGAGAATGGCCTGAACCCCGGGGGGCGGAGCCTGCAGTGAGCCCAGATCGCGCCACCGCACTCCAGCGTGGGCAACAGCGAGACTCCCTCTCAAAAAAAAAAAAAAAAAAGAAAAGAAAAATTTTATTTTTGTGATATATTCAAACAATAGAATACTATACACCAGTGAAAATACATAAGCTACTGCTCTATGCAATTATAATAGATGGATTAAAAAACAATTGGACAGAAGAAGCCAGACACAAACAGTATACACTGTTATAATAATTATATTTATACAAGGTACAAAAACAGGTAAACCTAACTGATAGAGCTGGAAGTCAAGATACCAGGTGTCTTTTCATGACAGTAGGGAGGACACAAGGCGACTTGCTTTACTGTTAGTTTTGTCATTCTTGATCAGGGTGAAGGTTATATAGGTAGATTTACCCTAAAAAAAATGCATCAAGCTGTGTACTGTTGATTTGTAGACTCACACACAACACCCCTCATACATTAGTAAAAAAATGCTTATTAAAAGTAGAAGAATCAGGGAATGTTCCCATGTGACTTTGTGTTAAAATAGAACTGTTTATTCTGCCTGTTCATGGAACTAGTCCATTATGAATTGGAGCTCTAATTAACACACATATTGAAAATTTTGGTTTATTTTAAGAATTGGAAATTGAAGTCCATACTCTTCTTGGTAAATGTTTCCATTTGCATCAAGGTAGGGCAGACTAGCCAGACTAGTTTAGAACTTCAGACTTACATTTATATTAATATATATTGAAACATACAGTTTTAATACAGCTTGAATTGGTAAAAAAAATTTACTAAATATTAGGTGTTTATTATAGAGTTTGTTTTCCCAATGTATATGTTAGGAATAAGTTCAGCTGTATGCAAAATCTAAATCAGGTAGGAAGATTTTTAACTTCATGTTAAAGAAACCTACCCACAGTGCCTGAAATAAATAGGTTATTATTTTTCTCATATAACAAGAAGTCCAGACTAAGCTAGACTATCCAGGGCTGTGTCAGAAGCTTCACCTGAAGTTATAATTGTCCTGTTTTCTTTCTAGCTTTCTACTGTACCATCCTTAGCATGCTTTATCCTCATGCTTGAATCCTCAATATCCAGTCTCACATTCATGCTCTTGGCAGGAGGAAAGATAAAGAATGAAGAAGCATAGCGGAAGCCATAAATTAGGAAAGCAAAAATTTTCTTAGAAATTCACCGTCTTCTGCTTGTGTCTCCTGCCCCACTCCTTAACTGTAAGGCGGCGAAGAAAGATGTTACTTTGTTGAGCTCAATGCATTCTAAACAAAACTGGGGTTCTTTTGTTGAGAAACCAGGAGTGAATATTGAGTAGGCAAGGAACAGTATCCATTATGCCTATGTTTTTCTCACTCCCCCAAACCAATAGGAATTGCTGACAGCATCTTTCAGTACCTAACACCAGGGTGCAAATCCACTTTTTATTACGTTCAAACAGCAATTTAAATATGGAATGATTTGTTTATGCTTTCTACAGAAAACCTGACTCAGACTCTTTTTCAGATGTAATGTTTTGAAGAGCGGTATATTTTAAATGCTAATAATAGCATTATAGCAATTCTTTTTGCATGTGACATTTCAAAGGGAACATTTTTTTCAACTAAGCATTGATGGATCATTTATATACACAGCAATGAAATTGCTGCACAGTTCCATTTAAACCACTTTTTTCCAACCTACCAGAAACTGCCATTTTAAATTAAGGTTTGAATTCAATAACATCTAAGGGCATTTTTGAGTAACATATTTTCATAAAATGTGCTGAGTTGGTAAAACATTGTCAATAATTCAAAAGTATATCGACTTTTTTTAACCTCTGCTAAAATAGTTTCCTTTAGTAACCTAAAAAGAAAAGGTATTTGTGTTTCATGAACTTGGAGAAAATAATCTAGGATCACCATTTGTATATAATTTGCATACATATATTATACTATAGTGACCCTATTTAAAAGTTTTGAGGGTTCACAAAGATGACTGAAGCGATTATCAATAAAGCTTGAGTTATATAAAGAGAATGAGAAGCCAAAAAATTGTGTAGGACCAAATAGTCTTCTTGGGGTGATGCCATAGAAATATATCAATGTTTTTGAATATGGGTAAGTCCCAACCTTCACAAATGCATTTTCAAATAAAAAAATAAAATGTTCTTAGTTTAGGTAGATAATTTTTTAAAATCACTGCTTATACAATAAAAATAGATCTATGAGAAGTACTTTGAGATATTGTGACAAAGACCTCAATAATCTGAGTTAGAAAAATTTTCAAGAGTTAAGGATCTCCACAGTATGTCCCCAGCTCTCTTGTCTGTGCTTCTGTTCAAATGCCTGATTAGTATTTCTGTTCCTCCAAGGCTCAAAGCTTGTCCTGACATGCATCTAACTGGACGGAGTTCTAACAGCTTCTCTTACCTTTATGCCTCCTCTCCAGAGCTTGGATCCGCTTGCTAAGAGACTGCTTAAAATCTGGCAGATGTTCTAGTAACCCTGATGCTGCCAATGCCTAAATGGGAGAAGTACAAGTTGCCTTTCTGTATGAAGATTAGTGCTGCCTGGGGAAGGGGGCTGCAACTCGACTAGCTTGCAGAAGCCTGGCCCCGTGAATACATACCTGGTTCAGAAAAATGAGATCATTGCCAAATTTAATTGATAGATAGGATGGCAACCCAGAAATGCCTTCTTTCATTGTACCCTTTTCTTTCCTTCATACAATTTTCAAAATCTGCATTCCATATTTAGTGTGTGTCTCTTTTGCAGACTTGCATCCCTTTGTTATGGATGTAGGTTTCCATCTCCCTTTGGACAATACTAGCTTCATGGGCTATGACCTAGTGCAGTCCCACACGGCCCCACATTTGGTTTAACACTCTGCTACCAGCGTACCGAAATTTTAATCATTGTATCTTTGAACTTGTGTTTCATAAGTGAAGTCTGATAGGGCAGTGGAGCATCAACATGAGCAGGGGAGACATAGCAGGCAGCAGTGTGAACACATGCGGGCTCAGACCTGGGGGCACAGCAGGCAGTGTCAGGCACCAAGCAACTGGCATGCTGCCCAGCACATATGCACATATCTGGGGCAGTCTGGGGAAACTGGGGAGACCAGATTGATGGCACTGGCAGTGGCCACAGAAGCAAAAACGGCAGCAGCAGTAGAAGTGTCACAGCAGCCACGGCCTTGGGAAAGAGAAAGGATTCTGCTTCGGGACAGCGCTGGGACTTACAGTGGGAGGTTGGCCCTGGAGTCTGTCCCTGTAGCATCTGTAAAAATATTAATTTTCCGGTCTAAATGCAGTCAGAAGAACTGCTAATGTTTAAACAATAAACTTTGTTACAAAATAAAAGCATATACATTGGTGTTGCATATCTCAATTACTCAGGAAGTAAATAACTCAGGGAGTTATTAGAATTCATCAAAAAGTTTAGAATCTCTGGTTTTCAAAACAGCAGCAACATTGCAAAGGAAATATGCACAGTCTTAGGAAGAAAGATTCAGTGTGAAGATTGTTACATTTGAAAGAAAAGAATACTTTCTTTTTTTTTTTTTTTGAATGCTACAATAGAATAATAGATAGATGTTTTAAATTACCTGGAAATAGTAAAGCTGCTTTTGGTTTCTTATATACTGAGTTACAAGAAATGTCAGAGAAAATGTTACAATGCCATTATGTAGATTTACATATCAAATTAAATTCAGATTTACACAAAGTGATCGTATGAAGAGTTCTTTTTAGAACAATTGTCCCAAAAGAATCATTAGCTCTTTATCTGGTAAAATTTACATTTCAAGATAATTTATCAAAGATTTATCCCAAAGTTGTCACAACCTATGAAATAGTCTTAACAGCACCAATAATGGTTGCATCAGCCAAAGTAATTTTCTCAAAATTAAAAATTACCAATTTTTTTGTGATTATGCATTTGCCAAGAGCATTGATGTAGTTTTCAATCACATTATTTGAAAAGGAAGTTGGTAATATTTTGGTAGCTTATTAAAAGAATTTGCAGAAAAGCAGGCCAGAAAATCCTTATAATAAATGAATTTACGATAGTTTAAATCTTATGATTTATTGTATTATATAAAATTATGAAATCAAATACTTTTTTATTGTATGTTTATGTTGTTATGCAGGCATCACTATTACCCCATATGATGTTACATAAACAATAAAATATTTTTAAAAGAAATACTTTACAAAGTTTTCTTTTTCTTCTTTTTTTTTTTTTTTTGAGATATAGTCTCACTCTGTTGCCCAGGCTGGAGTGCAGTGGCTCAATCTCAGCTCACTGCAACCTCCGCCTCCTGGATTCAAGTGATTCTCCTGCCTCAGCCTCCCTAGTAGCTGGGATTACAGGTTTGCGTCACCATGCCTGGCTATTTTGTATTTTTAGTAGAGATGGGGTTTCACCATGTTGGCCAGGCTGGTCTCGAACTCCTGACTTCAAGAGATCCACCCGCATTGGCCTCCCAAAGTGCTGGGATTACAGGCATAAGCCACCACACCCGGCCCAAAGTTTTTTATATAAAGTATCTTCATAACTTTAATGGTACTTTTTCCCCACCTTTTGAAGAAGGAGTGCATATTGTCGCTTTTCACTGAGTCCTGAAAATTATGTGCCCTTTCTCCTCTTCCACACCCCTACCCTCAGAGCCGTCATAACAGCCTTATCCCTCTTCCCTCCTAATCCTGAACATTCAATATTCACTCTTGCCTTCTTGCTTCCCAGCCATTTGAGTCACAGCATGCTATTCCAGCAATAACAGCATATTTTCAATTATTTTGAACACTTACTCTGCTAAAACCTTTACCTATAGTACCTAATTAGTCATCACAATCACACTGCAAGGTAGGTATTTTAGCTTAACTCTATGGACAGGGAAACAGAGGTTTACAGTGATAAAATGTTTTCTAATGTCACATGGCTAATTTTTGCATGAAACCTACTAGGAAAATGGCAGAAACATTAGATTTCCTTCCCTACATTTTGTATTCTCTTCCTCTGGAACAGACAGAAACTAGCTGAAACATAGCCTGCTTGAGTTGAATTTTTGGTGTATAATGGCTGAGTTTCCCAAGACAGAAAATCTACAACTTATTTTTGGTGAATAAGAGATAAAGAAGGAACAGAGAAGAGAAGAAAATAAAATACAGAGAAAGTCCACTCTCTCGCTAGTATAAAAATAAGAATTTGTAACTAAAATGACCTATTTAGTGAGTTTCCTATGAAATCCTTTTCTTATGACATTTGAGTTGAATTTGGTATTTGGTAATAAATACCTATTTTTAATGCTGAATTGGCTAAGTATTGTATTTAAGGAAGCTTCTCAAAGGACGAATCACCCACAGTTCTTTTAATGTTTACGGGATACTAATAGGAGGTAGATTTGAAATTAAGGCTGTATTTTATATGAATTTAAATACAAGACTAATATTTATGTACAGTGAGAGCAACTTCTCCTTTGGAATGGTAATGCTGTTTGCACTGAGCAGCTGAGCCTCTGTAGTGCTCTCCATCACTTGTCAGATTTAGCATCCCAGAGTAAATAGCCCTCTGAATAGTAGCTACAGGTCCATCTTGTTGATCCCAATTTGTCAAATGTTGCTGTGAAAAAAGCACTAACCGTTTAGAAAGGTTGTGAGGAGATTTGTAATTTATCTAAAACTCTAGATAAAGTCTTGGAAACACAGATTTCTATTTCTTCCAATTGCAAATATACTATCTTGCATCTATGTAGCCCCTTTTGCCAAGAAACAAAATAGCACAATATAATTTTCAGTCTTCTACCTTTCTCTGTATCATTTTCAATGAGGATATAGTAATAAATTTTTTAATTGTTTATGCCTTTTTTAAGGAGTCAAAAGAACAGAGAAGGTAAAATATATAACATTAAACAATAAAACCAGTTTATAGCAGAGGTAAGATCAACATTCAGAAATGATTGGCAACACAACTCACTTTATACAAAATAATGGAAGCAAGAATGATTGAGGAGGCAACGATCATAGAAAATGTCTACGTTTAAGTCTTTAATACATCTTGAGTTAATTTTTGTATAAGGTATAAGGAAGGGGTCCAGTTTCAATTTTCTGCATATGGCTAGCCAGTTTTCCCAGCACCAAAACTATAAAAACCCTAGAAGAAAATCTAGGCAATACTATTCCTGAATAGTAATAGTATTCTGTATCTTGTATAGGCAAGGGCAAAAATTTCATGATGAAAATGTCAAAAGCAATTGCAACAAAAGCAAAAATTGACAAATGGGATCTAATTAAACTAAAGAGCTTCTGCACAGCAGAAGAACCTCATCAGTGTGAACAACCTACAGAATGAGAGAAAATTTTTGCAATCCATCCATCTGACAGAGGTCTAATATCCAGAATCTACAAGGAACTTAAACAAATTTACAAGAAAAAAAAACCATTAAAATGTGGGCAAAGGCCATGTACAGACACTTATCAAAAGAAGATATTCATGAGGCCAATAAACATGAAAAAAAAAGCTCAACATCACTGATCATTAGAGAAATGCAATTAAAAACCAAGATGAGATACCATCTCATGCCAGTCAGAATGGCGCTTAATAAAAAATCAAGAAACAACAGATGCTGACAAGGCTGTGGAGAAATAGAAACACTTTTACATTGTTGGTAGGAATGTAAATTAGTTCAACCACTGTGGAAGACAGTACAGCAATTCCTCAAAGACCTAGAACCAGAAATACCATTTTACCCAGCAATCCTGTTACTGGGTATATACCCAAAAGAGTATAAATCATTCTATTATAAAGATATGTGCACACATATGTTCATTGCAGCACTATTCATAATAGCAAAGATATGAAATCAACCCAAATGCCCATCAGTGATAAACTGAATAAAGAAAATGTGATAAATTTACACCATGGAAAACTATGCAGCCATAAAAAGGAATGAGATCATTTCCTTTACAAGGACATGGATGGAGCTGGAAGCCATTATTGTCAGCAAACTAACACAGGAACAGAAAACCAAACAACACATGTTCTCCCTTATAAGTGGGAGTGGAACAATGAGAACATACGGACACAGGAGTGGGAACAACACACTGGAGCCTCTGTTGTGGTGGGGAGGAGAACATCAGAATAAATAGCTAATGCATGCTGGGCTTAATACATAGGTGATGGGTTGATGGGTGCAGCAAACCATCATGGCACACATTTACCTATGTAACAAACCTGCACGTCCTGGACATGTATCCTGGAACTTAAAATAAAAGAAAAAAAATTAAATTACCTTGAAACCACACACACAAAAAAACAAACCAAAAAAAATAAATAAATAAATAAATAAAAACCCAAAACAAAACAAAAAGAAAATGTCTACATAATGCTGCGTAATAGCTAGGTACCAATTTTAAACTTCAATCAAGATACAAAAGTTTTCATTTGTTTACAGATAAGAAGTAACTCTTAGTAAGCTGATTTGACTTATATTTTCTAATTTCAGTTGTAATTATTTGTTGACTTAAATTGAGGTCTTTCTTGGTTTAATAAAGTTATTGTTTCCTGTTAAGAAAAAGTGGTTTCCTAATTATGTGTGAATTGTATCAATCATTCAAAGCTTCCTAGTAGGTGACCAGGTATCATCTGAATTATACCTTCATATATTTCCCCAGCAAAGAAAAGGAAATCATTTAAAGTTCAGTAAATTAGCTTTCACAACAAAACAATAAACAGAATATAGCATCAGTAAGCTCCATAGACATCAAGCCAAGACTTTCTACTCTACACATGTTGACGGAATGAGGATTGAAATTGGGACAAAGAAACCAATATTTTTATTAAGCTGGTGATATACTGCTTGTAAAAATATAGAAAACTGCAGCTAAAATACATGTGGTGAAACTTATTTTGGGATCTGCTTCATATATACATCATGAATAGTTAGATTCTGATCTAACACAGTATCTATAGACCTCAGTGGTTCAGATACTGCTTCCATAACTCAATCTGTTATTCAAAAATTAAACATCAGTTTATAGGCCAAGTTCCATGTTAGGCAATAGGGAATACAAGAATGGAGACAGCAAAGTTTGTATACATAAGGGATTTATAACCTAATAGAAGAGACAAGACTACAAGTAACTATGATAGAAGGCAAACATCACAAAAGAGAGTAATTTCAGTGCTGTAGATATTTATGTGAGAGAAAGGCCATCTGTTGGGTGGTAGTGGTGGATTGAAACAGAATATGAAGACAACAGTTTTTAAACAATGTGATAGATCTGTAGGAGAGTAATTTGGATTAAATGTTGTTAAAAATTATGAGAGCACCTTTAAAATCAAATAGCCTGGATTTATAATCAGTAAACTTATGACTATCTCAAAAATATTCAGAAACTCAGGAGTGAGAATGTAAAAAGCAAAAGTTAAGGGTGATTTAGGGTGGGGACTGGCAAAGCAGTAATGAAGTAATTTAAGGAACAAAATTTCTTGGGGAGTATCAGGTGATGGTGGAGGTGAGTAGCTATGAGGTACAGCCTGAAGAACAAATGAAGCGGGAAGAGATGTGATTAACTTGGGGGGAAAAATTGAGTGGGCAAAGGATTATGATTACCGGAAGATAAAGAGCAGGTTCTACAATGGTGACAGAGTGATGAACTAGAAGGTAAAAAAGTTATCATTGTAAAGGCATGCTTATACCTCATGTTTCCCAGCAACAGAGGAAATTCACTTCACAGAAGAGAAAATTGTAGAAGGTACAATTTGCTTTTCTCTCTTGAAGGAGACTTGCAGCTGACTTAGAGGCAATATCAGGAAAGAAACTTTTGTGGCTCAGCCCCTTCTAGGGGGATCTACTTCAGTCTGTCAACAGGAAGCAGACATCCTTCTTTTCTCTATGTGGGAGGCCTTCATTTCTGTAAGTGGATTTTCATACACAGGGAAAAGCAGTAGGAATCCCATTATACCTAAGCCCAAGCTACACTCCTCAAACTAGCACCAAAAATAATAAAGCTTTATCTGTCTGATACCTTTACGTATTTTTCAAAAGATCCTGAAGTTGGATAGACATAGAATATAATTACAGATAATAATTATTATCTCCCCAAATCCCAACAGCGATGGGGAACAAAGCTTTTGAGTGTTTGAGAACTTTGAGCTGAAGAAATTGTGAGCAGTGATAATATTCAGGGTGTGGCCAATAAATGGCTGTTTTGTGACAGAGAGAAAAGTCACTAAATATGAGGAAGCCAAGAACCTCTGAAATAATAATATATAGAAAAAAATATTAACATGCATGCTAAAATCCCTAAGGAAGATTTCAGGGATTAAGCAGATAAATAAATATGGTAAGGTATTCACTAGGATTTTAAATAATGGACAGAAAATGACTGAAAAAATATCAGTGAGTGTATGAAACAGTGAGAGCTATCATATACTTGTGATGGGAGTATAAATTGGTACAGTATGGTTTGGTATTGTCTAGTGATATCTTTGTGCATATTCTAAGACCCTAAAATTCTACTCCTACATATTTGCCTTCAAAATATTCCTGCACATTAAGCCCAAATACGTATTCAACTATGGTTTTGTTAGTAGCAGCACAAAAAAAGAACTGTGAGAAACTGCCATCATAGATTGCACTACTAAGTTGTAACCGTGAAATATTATACAGTAATAAAAGTAAATAAGCCTCAACTACATTTAGCATAGTTTTGAACTAAACTAAGATACATAGGAATAGTCAGAGGATGATTTCATAAGAGATATTTAAAACAGGCAATATAAATTTATATTATTTATGAAGTCACCCTTGACTTTTGCTTTTTTCCATTCCCTCTCTTGGGCCTCTTAACATTTTTTGAGGCAATCATAAATTTACTACTTACAAATTCAGGCTACCTGATTTTAAATGTGCTATCATCATTATTTAATCTATTATGAAAAATAGAGTTAGGCAAAAAAAAAATTACCTGAGATAAAGAGAATAACTTTGTAATAATGAAAGTTTCATTTCAACTTAGAAGTTATAAAAATACTTAATTTGTATGTACCTAATAACATAGTCTTAGTATATATAAAGCAAGAATGAATAAGATTATAGAAAAAAATCAAATGTACAAACAGCAAGAAGTAGTTACAAAACTCATCTCTATAACGGACAGCACAAGGAACCAAAAATGTTAGTAAGGATAGAAAATATTTTAATAACACAATTAACTAAATTGAACAAATGTAATTTAAGAACCTGTTAAACATCTATAAGAATAAACCATAATTGAGCCATAAAGCATTTCTTGACAAATTCTAAAGGGGTCTGAAATGATAACAGAGTGTAGCCAGCAAGATCTAGTCAGGAAAATAGAAATCATACTAGGTAACAAACAGAGAGCTGTTGGTTAAATGGGTGTTAGAGAATAAGAAAGCAAAAATACCACCTAGTCTGGGGAAGAAAGGGAGAGACCTGGAGATAGGTCTCAGATTTCTAAAGAAGTGTTGCCTGGCTGGTGCCTCGTAAAAGTCATGGTAAGAGTGGCTTTGAGAGTACAAAAAAAAAAAAAAAAAAAAAAGCCGGGGACTGGAACCAGCTATTGGATTGTGGTGATTGGGTGTGGTTGAGGGAAGAGGACAGAAACAGCCAGCCAACAAGGAAGAACAAATCCTTGACCTCATTCTCAAGCAGTCTCCCTTCTATGCCTCCTATTGGTGGAACTTACCAGAAACAAAGAAACCTAACAGAAAACAGAGAAGAAATACAACCTTAACCCAACAGAAAACAAAGAAGAAATACAACATTACAAAGCAGAATATACAAAGATAAGTTTGGAGCTAAGAAAAAAATGACTCTAATTGCTGGCATGCAAAGCACATACCACCACATGGTGTGTGATACAATTAAGCCTGAACTCAATAGTTAAAAGATTTGCTAGAATTCACATGTTTGGGAATTTTAAAATAACTTTAGGCCATATTTTCAACTTAATGATAATAAAAATTATTTATTAAAACATAGAGTGTATAGCCGAAGTATTTTAAAAAATTGTAGTATGATTGTGTACATTAATGAAGAATGTAGTCTGAAATTACTAACACATATATCAAGGAGTTAGGAAAAATGACAATAAATGCAGTGAATAGAAGGCAGTAAATACTAAAATAGCAGAAATTTACAAGGAAGAAAACAAACGTACAGTATAAAAAATCAATAAAGTTAAGTGTTAATTCTTTGAAAGGACTCATTAACAAATATCTAAAAAGAATTATGAAGAAGGAAAAGGAAGAAAAGAAAGGCAAAAGTAACCAATATCAGAAATGTAAAGATGACATCACTATAGATATTGTAGACACAAAAATAATAAAGGCATATTAATAATAAATTTATGCTAGTAAAATTTAAAATGTGGATGAACTGGTCTAGAAAAATATAATTTATCTAAATTGACTTAAGAGTTAAGAAAAAATTTACTTAATCTTATAACTATTAAAGAATTGAATTCATAACTGTAAAGAATTCACAAAGAAAACTCCATACCCAGATGACTTTCCTGGAAAGTTCCACCCAAAATTCTCTTAAAAACCTCTAAAACTCTTCTGTAATGTTGGAAAAAACAAACAAACAAAGAAAAACAACAATAAAAAGCAATCTCCTAGGAGAAGCAGTTAGAGTCTCACCAATATTCCTAAAACTTTATCAGGTCAGAGTGCCTTGAACCACTTCCAACTGTGAATACATTTATCTCTGTGCTTGGGGCCTCTTCTAGAAGATTTTCCCCAGGTGTGTGATCATCCAGAAATGTCAGGGAATTAACATCCTCCACCTCCACCTCCACCGCACCCCGTTTCCCCAGCAGCCCTCAAGCAATGACTGATGGGAATATTTAAACAAGTAATATTTATATTTATACAACTCCCTGGACCTGGAGTTGTATAATTCTGATTTGTATATAAAACTGCTTCCTAGATTTTTGGTGCAGAATTAAATTTTAGTTGCCCATTGTGAAATTTGCCTTAATAACATTGCCCTTTATTGGCTGTTTTGTGTTACCTATGTTTCTTCCCCATTTCCCTGCCAGTATTTCCTCTGCTCCTCTCAAATAACATTTTTGCATTTGAATTCAAGTCTCAGAGACCGCTTCTGGGAGAAATACACAAAAACAACTCCCTATTTTTGTTATGAGATGAGCAATAGTTTAATCTCAACCTTTACAAAGTCATGATAAGAAAATCACGGTTTAGTCACTCATATACATAGATGTTAAAATTCTGAGCAAAAACTTAGCAAGACAAATTCAGCAACATGTAGAGAGGATAACACAAAATCATCAAGTTTTATATCTCAGGACTACAAGGTAGACTTAACACATGAATAGCAATTAATGTTATTTGCTATATTAAAATTTTAAGGAAAATAAAATAATTATACACTATAATTGTTTATTCAGAAATATATAGTTATATATAAGAATATATAATGCCACAATTATATTATTAATTACAAAATGAAGAAAAAAACTTTAAAAATTTAATATGTATTCATTAATTTAAAATATCTTAGCAAATAGAAGAGAAAAATGTCCTCAATTTCATAAAGAATATCTTAAAAACCTATAGCAACAATGTACTTAGAGAGATAATAATAGCTTTCTTTTTTAGATCAAAAATATAAAAGGGTTTCTACTATGACTAATGCTACTCATCATTTTATTGGAGAACCTAAAGAGTGTAGTAGAGAAATAAAAAGAACTATAAGCTATAGTGATTGGGGTGGGGAGAGAAAGCAACAAAATTTTAATTATTTGAAGGCAATAGTTTGAAGATATAAATTAAATAGATAAATTAGAATAAGAAGGGAAGATAAAAATATTGCTTCACAAATAATATACAAAAGCAAATTGTTTATACATAGGTACAAGATTTAAAAAATAATTACTCAAACAAAAATATTTCAGTTAGGAAGACATTTTTAAAATGTAATGCACCAGAAAACATCTAACCCTTATGAAAAAAATTATATATTTTATAGAGTGACATTTTAAATGACCTAAATAAATGAAGAGATATACCATATTCATGAATTGGAAGATAAGTATGAATATGTCAATTTTACACAAATTTATATATAGATTTATTCCAATCCCAATAAAATCCCTAAGTTTGATTTTTTAAGTTTGACCAACTAAGATATAAGTAAATAAATACGCACACAAAGAGAGATGGAGAGAGAGAGAGGCAGAAAGACAGAGATGAAAACAGCTAAACTACTGTTAAATAACAAATTGGGAAAACAGGCTTATTGGATATGAAAAATGATCTTAAAACCACTGTAACTAAGATAAAGAGAATCAGATAGACCTGAGGAGCATAATGGTGATAAAACAGACCCACATAAGCATGGACACTTAATATATGACTTGTATATCATATATGAAAACACTACGGTGGCACTGCAGATCAAAAGAAACATTTCTGAAAATTGGGTGTCCATGTAGAAGAAATAAAATTGGGCCTCTACCTCCCACCACACATGCAAATCAATTCCAGCTGAATTAAAGACCAAAATGTGACAGGTAAAACCATAAAGTGTTTAGAAAATATAGGAGAATGTCTTCATTTCTTTAGGGTATCAAAGACTTCTTAAAAGTCATAAAATTTTTGTCAAAGACATAAAATTCTAACCATAAAAAAAAGAAAAAAAGAGATTGAGAGAAAGTGGAGGGGTGGAGAAGAAGGAAAAGAGGGAGGAAAGAAAAAAGAAATCATGCAAAATTAAAGATTTCTAGTGTTCATAAATTTTAATGCTATAAAAGTGTTGGAAGTCTTTTGTTTTCATCAGAATAATTTCCTCTGCTTTTTTTTTTGCTATAGGAAATTAAAGAAAATATTAGTGACACTAAGAAATGGTTTTTATGTGAACTTCTGAGTTGTCTAAGCCATTAAGAGGAAAGTGTGGCCTTTAGCTGATATCTATTGCTTTAGTCCACTGAGAATACATTTTAAGAATCCTTATAATTTAAAATGGATTTATTTTCAACTATTATTTCTTTTGAATTAAAATTTTTTTCTAAGTAGTTCTTATTTTTCATTTTCTCACAACATTTTGTGAATTTGTACTATCATTTGAGAACAATTTAGAAATATTTTTTTAAAAACAAAGAATTGGGGATGCAGAAATAATGTAAAAGTAGAAAAACAGCCATATATGATTATAATTTCTGTCATAACGTTATTATTTTCTAATTATTGCACTATTTGTGTAGATTTCCAAAAGTTATATAAGAGTTTTCAATGAAAAGGATCTTACTTTGATTAAAAATCCCAGTCTCAATTGTGAAAATGTGTTTTACTATGTGGATGGCTAAGCTTTTGGTAATCTCCTAAACTTGGCTGAACTAGCCCATGATGCACACTCACAGTTTACAATGAGATAGGTTTTGTCTACAGGATAAATTTGTCCATTAAGTACAATTGCCTGTCAAGAATATAGAGAAAAAACAAACACCTTCCCTTCTATAGAGAGAATTACCTAATAAACCCACTGTTCCTACTTTCTTTGAAGACTTTGAGGTTGAGGAGGCCACTAATGATTCCACTTTGACTGCAGAGATTTGTCTTGGCAGGACTTCTAAAGAAACTCTTAATCATCTTCTTGCTTATGGCTTTACCTGTTTCCTGAGTTTCAGATCAGGTTGTAGGGTTTCTGATGCAGACTATTTATTAAAAGAGTAGAATTGTGTCTTCCTTTACTTCTTTGAAGTAAGTAGGGCAGAAAAAAATTGATCTTAAATTCTCAAAATGCCTATTTTTTTTTTACTTGTATTTTACTTGAACCTCTGAAAAAGTTTCCTTCTGTTTTGGTGTGTCTTTTCTTCATATAACTGGCACCTGTTTCTAGTATATGCACCATGGGAAGATTGCTTTCATGGAAATTAAATAATACAAAATAAGATTAAAATAAAAGGTTAAACTTTAGAGTTAGGATATAACAGGGATGTGTAGGATCAAATTTAAGAGACAGGGTTGTTTTAAGGTGGGCAAAAATGTATTTACTCAATTACACGGTAATTTTAAATCTAAAATATGATGTATCAGTCAGAAGACGGTTGGTGGGTTAATCATCCATGAAGACTGAGAAAAAGGAGAATTATAGAAGCAAATGTTGGCAGTGCCTGTCCCAGGGAGCTAAACACTGCCAATTCCTTGGCTTGGCAAGCCTATAGTAGGGAAGAAGTTGCTTGTCAAGAAACCACTGGGTGTTTAAAATGGCTTCATATTTAACAGATAACATGATATGGATATCTGGCTCTCTTGACAGCTCTATTTCTAACAAATAATGAATGACTTGGCTAACTGTCTCTGCCCACATCAGGTTTCTGAGATGCAGTGCTGACAGTTAGCTCTTAACCAAATATATTTTCTCTGGTGGTAAGAATGCCAGACAGCAAATAAAATTTAGAATGTCTGGTTACATTTGAATTCCAGATAAACAATGAATAATTTAGAGCATAGTTAGACTAAAAAAGTATTCGTTACTTGTCTAAAATTCAAACTTAACTGGGCTTCCTATATTCGCCTGGTAATTCAATCTGGTGAGAACCTATAGCAGTGGCCAACTTGCCTAACTTACAAGACATTGATTGGTAACACACCAGTACAAGGTAATATTTGAGGGGAGAGAAATGCCATATACACATAGGGCTTATGATTCTTTCCCATCCGTCATCTAATTAGAGCTTCACAATGAAGCCTGACCTGACCTGGTATCCATGACCACCATGTGTTCATTATCATGAGAACAATGAGGTCCTCTGACTTCCAATCCACCCTCTACACAGCTGACCGCCTCTCTTCCTAGATGTCCTATTTCACATTATTTCGTTAGCTGTATGCTAATGCATTTTATTTCTTGACTCTTACCTTGAATGTTCTCTCTGATCTCACCTTCTAAAAGCCAGTCATTCCATTTGCTTCCTGAGTAATAAGGGCATACATTGATAGATAATACTTTTCATGGAACTATAACAAATAGAAATTGAGATTCAGAAATAAATATACCTCCAAGTAAACTTTTGAATTAATCAAATCTTGGTTTGGCACATTTTGAGTGTGGATTTTTTTCTAATTCAGTTCTTCCTTCCCTACCTTTCCCCAATTACTGAAGGTTCCAGGAAGTATTACTCCAATTCCTCTTGCCAAACTTTCTTTCAAGAAAGTTAGCTCAAGTAACCTAAGGTTAAAAAGCACCCACAATGACCTTAAGTTAAATTAATACACATGGGCAGCTTCTAGGCAAGAATAATATTGCAGTACTTTGCTATTTAGGGTGGGATCATTTCAACTCCTTTAAAACGATCAGCATTCAACCACCATGTAAGAAAGTTCCTGAAATATTTGTAAACTTAAAAAAATTATTTAGATAAATACATAAACCAGACAGACGAAGAGACAGAAAGATAAAAGAATTACAAAGAAGAAGGCAAGGCAGCGAAGCCTGTCTAAACAGGGAGCATGACACAGAAGAGAACAGTATGATTCAGCTGTTTTGCATGAAGGTTAAATTATTATGCAGCCAACAGGACTACTGAGAAGCAGGACTCGTGTCTTCAGTGTCCAAATTCTGTCTCTGATTCTAATGACTCATTTTGTGACTGCATGTAACTTATTAAATTCTCTTTATTCTATTCTTACCTGCTGGAAAAGAAATTAAATACCACACAATTCACAGGAGGTTATAATCCTGAGTCATTAATTCAATAATCTATATAGAGAAAATATTATTAGCTGGTAGAGAAGTGGTGACGAAAGTAATTCTGAAAGGCAAAATTTGGGAATCTGGAGACAGCAATAAAATAGAATGTGCAAGGCCAAAATTCTGGTTTAAAAAAAAAAAAACAACACTTGGAATCAAGAACTTGTGTTCATGGAGACATGGAAAATAGAGAATGGTTGCAGAGAGCAGGGACAAGTCTAAGCTGTGTTGTGCTGCATAATATGCATATTCTAGGGACACTGCAACCCCTTCCTACTCTGTTTACCCTCTACTTGCCACACACTTCATTCTAATATGGACGTTATATCTTTCTCCTTGCCACCCTAAGCTGAAAACCTTTCCTCGGATGATTTGTGCTAAGACAGAAATAATTTCATAAATTGAAAAGGGTATTATTTTATAAGCTGGCACCACAGTTTATTCTGAGAAAAGAATACATATGGCTCAGTGTTTGAGAAAGAAATGTGAGGCCAGAAAGAATAGGAAGGACACAACTATTCTTCAAAAAAATGAGGTGCTGACGTGACGGTGAAATTCAGGAGGCAGGAGAAGAGGAAAACAGACTGGAGAAAAGCCAGTATCCAAATTGGTAGAAAAAACAGATACTTTTAAAAAACTGAGACAGCTAATATTCATTCTTAAGCTGTTCACATTATTGTGTTACAAAACCACCACACCAAGGCTTTTTATGTTTTTATCGTGTGTGCAAATGAAGAAAATGGCTAGGCAAACCTACAGTAGGCAGAACACAAATATCTGGTGGGCAAAGGTGAGATGATCCATGAATTGAATTGATCCAAAGGAAACAGACTTTTAAACTAGAGGTGACTAAGAAACATGAATATACCTCACCTCCTCGAGCATTTCCAGAATGATTGGAAAGAAGGATTTCTATTACAAACAAAAGGATTTGAGTCAATGTTATTTTCATCTCTGCAGACTCTAGGATTTAATTTGGGCTAGCAGGCCCTTCCCTGGGGCTGTGTGATGTGAGGTAGACAGCAAGCGACCTGACACCTCCCTCCTCCCTCCTACATCTCCCCAAACAGCTCTCATCTGATCTGCTTCTCCTAGTTACAATTCCAGAAAAGATTTCCTTTTACCTTTTAATGCAGCTGAGAAAAAAATTATGCTGGAAAGTCATTCACCTAAAGTCTCACTATTTACAGAGGTATTTCTATTTAAAATAAAATTTAAGTGAATAAAATGATTGAGGCCTAATGGAATAATTTCATGAGAAAGTCTTTCTAGAGAGTTGGAGGAAGTTGAAGAAGTGGGAAGGGGTTGGTGCCGGAAGATAGCAAACTAGGGAAGGAATTCATAGTATAAAGCCTAGAATTTGAAGTTCTCTCTAATGGTCCAAGACATTCCCTCCAGGTGACATTTTCTAATGATATTTTGAAGAAAGAGAGAATAGATTTTTATTGAGAAAAACTACACAATTTGAATTCTATTGGTAACCTTTAACTCTGTATTCTGCCATCAGAATATCTCAAAGAACTTAAAGCCTAATAAAAAGATTAAAATATTTAAATACCGACCACAAAGACAGAAAAAGCATAGTTTACACTGAGGTTTTTTTCTTTAAAATAAGAGGTATTACATTTTGCTGTGCAATGCTAATAATTTCTTAAATGGAATATAAGAAAGAGGTACCGGGTGTGGTGGCTCACAGGCCTGTAATCCCAGCACTTGGGAGGCTGAGGCGGGTGGATCACGAGGTCGGGAGATGGAGACCATCCTGGCTAACACAGTGAAACCCCGTCTCTACTAAAAATAGAAAAAATTAGCTGGGCGTGGTGTCGGGCGCCTGTAGTCCCAGCTACTCGGGAGGCTGAGGCAGGAGAATGGCGTAAACCTGGGAGGCGGAGCTTGCAGTGAGCGGAGATCACGCCACTGCACTCCAGCCTGGGCGACAGAGTGAGACTCCGTCTCAAAAACAAAAACAAAAACAAAAACAAAAAGACAGAAAGAGGTACCAAGAAACTCTTCTATTAAGAAAAAGTAAAGTTTTTCACTTAAAAATTAAGATTTTATTCTTATTTCTTCACTTCCTTAAAATTACTTTTTAAAAGGCTACTTAATATTTTTTAAACTTCTTTTTCAAAGGTGATACCTTTGAGAACTGAGTTCAGGATTCTCAAATTTGTATTTTATCATTTGGTGCTAGGAGAGACCTCCTTTGCTTTAAAAAAAATGATTTTTAATGACAATCTCACAGCTCATTTTTAAATAGCCTCTTTCCATTTCTGAGGAATTGCTTTGGAGTTCAAACAAAATGAGTCACCCAAGGAAAAAAAATTCACAAGCCATTTTTATGCATTATACAGAGCAGAAATTTAATTTAATGGCACTGATATAGAAGAGCTCCTTCAAGTAGCAATTTAAGAAATCTGTTCCTTTACTTTTATGACAGCAGCAAGTTCTGTTGTCTATTCAGATGAAATAACAATGAATGGTAATTGATCCTGGTGCTCCTAGAAGTGTAGAAAGCGGCTGCTGGTGGCCAGGAAAGGGGGATCAACCTAATACCACAGGGAAAAATAATTCTATAATGTAATTTGAGGGGTTTCCTTACAGTTCTTCCTCTCTCCTAGCTGGGATTGGAGCAGTTTCAGTTCTCATTTTCTTCCTTACCCTCTGCCTTTGATTTGAAGAATTTTCCTGTGGGAAAATAGAGGGCAGCAAGTAAGGAACTTGTAACTATTGAGACTTCCTTTCAAAATTTAAACTGTTATCCCTGTCATATATCTGCTTCCTTCAAGTTGCAGAGAATTTAGGTTACAGTCTTGATTTAGGTCCAGATGAGCCCTTTTTTTTTTTTTTTTGAGATGGAGTCTCACTGTATTGCCCAGGCTGGAGTGCAGTGGCGTGATCTTAGCTCACTGCAAGCTCCGCCTTCTGGGTTCACACCATTCTCCTGCCTCAGCCTCTCCAGTAGCTGGGACTATAAGTGCCCACCACCATGCCCGGCTTTTTAATTTTTTTTTTATTTTTAGTAGAGACGGGGTTTCACCGTGTTAGCCAGGATGGTCTCGATCTCCTGACCTCGTGACCTCGTGATCCGCCCACCTTGGCCTCCCAAAGTGCTGGGATTACAGGCGTGAGCCACCGTGCCCAACCCAGATGAGCCCTTTCTGACATGGGGGCCCTTTCCCTCACTCCTCTGACAATGGATATACCCATTTCATCCTGTAGGTTTATAGAAATAATTCAGGAACCACTTGCCTCAAGATGACAATTTACACTTTTACACTAAGTGGCAATACTGCTTCAGGGGTTCTTCCTTCCATTTTGAAATAACCTCGTCTATGGTTCACTATTTTAGTTCCTTAACAGGATATATTTTCTTAACACACATGGTATGTGAAACTGTATCTAAGGGATATTTCACTTACTTTCACAGCTCTAGCTTACTAGGTTCTCTAACCCTAGGTTAAGAGTACTGATTCTCGAGCCAAACTGACCACCCAGGTTCATCTGCCATCAAGGCCTGCTTTCCAGCTATATGCCCCAGAAAACAGAATCAGACACATTTTTGAGGAAAGTACCATTCCAGGAAGCTGGGCCATACCCCAAGAAGTTCTTCACAAAGGCCATTTACACAGTGTGATGAACTCCCTGGCTCACTCTCAGCTCTGAAGCTAAGGATCAATGAGATTGATAATGAGCAAACTCATCTCTTCATGAGTACTGGAGGTTTTAGAGCCTTCTTGGATTCTACTGAAAACAGAAAAAATGGAGAGAAGGATAGAATGACTGGCTTAGCTATCATCAATTTTCTACTCCTCATTGCTATCACATCTACTTTTCTTGTCTGGGTTCTATTTAGTCAGCCAGGGTTGTAAGGCTTTTGAAAGCCCATGATATCAGTCAAAAAATAATTAAAACATCAAGTATAAGATGTAAGCCATCAAGTGGCTAACATCAATTGGATCTAAAAATGTTAAGATAGTCTGGCCTTTGAGTGCATCATTTCATTTAATCTGCATAACTCCATGAGAAACATCTTTTTTTTTTATTTTACAGATGAAGAATCTGGAGCTTAAAGAAATAATTTACCATTCCAATTATATATTGCTGTGTAACAAACCACCCTGAACTTGGTGGTTTAAAAGAGAACAATTAGTTTGCTCAAAAATGTACCATTTGGGCAGTGTTTGGTAGGGACAGCCCACATTCGCTCCAAGCAGTGTCAGCTAGGATGGATGACTCAAAGATCGGGGGAACATGATGGCTGGAAGCTAGAATCATCTGAATGCTCACACACTCCCATGCCCCATGGCTGATACTGGCACGTGATCCTCAAGTGGGGCTCTTGGATCAAATGACTATATGCAACTTCTCAATAGGTTGCTTGGTTTTCTCAGATCATGGCAGCTGGATACCAAGAGTGAGCATTTGAAGAGACAAGAAGTTTTTAAAGCCTGGGTCTTGTAACCGGCATAGTGTCATTTGCATCGCATTCTATTAGTCACAGAGCCCAGATTCAATAGGAGACAAAGACCCCACCACATGATGAGAGAAGCGTAAAAACATTTAGAAGCCATGATTTAGAATTGGCCACACTTTGCAGCATCATGCGTCTTGAAGTAAAGGACCTTGGACTCAAAACTTGGACTTTATAACTTCAAAGTTCTGGTTTTAATCACTTTTCTAAATTACCTTAAAAGTGAATTTTGTATTAGAAAAGGTAACATTTAAAATAGAGTTCTGTGAATACTCATAAAAACCATACCTCCCAAAATTCAGATTAACAGAGTTCAGGTGATATTGGAGCTAGAAGTGACCTCGATGTATCCCACCTCTTTTCCTTCATTTTATAGACCAGGAAGGGCAAGCACCAACTGGTCCCATGACATGGTTGTGTTAGCCAGTTGCAGTGTTGGGACCAAAAGCCAATACGTTTTCCACTGTGTCTCTGCTTGGATGCACACATTACTTCCACTTTCTACTTTGTATATAAGTAACTTTTTAATCCAAATAACTAACATTTACCTGGAGATTTACAATATCCAAAGTACTTTTTTTTTTTTTTTTTTTTTTTAAAACACTAGGATGCCTGTCCTAGCCAACTGGGACAATGCAGAAAGATGCGACAAAGACTGATGGCCAATCCAAAAAAAAAAAAAAAAAATCAAATTACTGATTCTTAAGAATGGAAGCTATAAATCACAAATCAATGAATAACACGCTGATTGGAAGCTGATAGAGAAAACATTGGAAGTGAGAGGATGTGATGAATAAGGCAGACAGAGGTATGTAATATATATGGCTGGTTCACAATAAATGTCCCAGAATCTCAGGATTCTGGAACAATGCACTTCTGCTAATTCCCACCTTACCAGGCCAGGCCTCACTAGACTTGATGTCATACCACTGTCAGGTAAGTTCTATTATTAACACCCTATATTAGTTTCCTGGAGCTGCCATAACATATTGTCACAAACTGGGTAGCCTGAAACAACAGAAATTTATTCTCCCATAGTTTTGGTGGCTAGAAGTCTAAAATCAAGGTGTAGACTAGCCTTGCTCCATCCAAAGGCTCTAGGGAATAATCCTCCCTTGCTTCTTCTAGCTTGCGGTGGCTGCCAGCAATCCCTGTAGATGCATCACTTCAATCTCTGCCTCTATCTTCAGATGGCATTCTCCTCTGTGTGTCTGTATCCAAATATAATGACACCAGTTATTAGATGAGGGCACACTCTAAGCCAGTATGATCTCATCTTAATTTGATTACTTCTGAAAGATCCCATTTCTCAATAAGGTCACACCCACAGATTGTAGACAGATATGAATTTGTACACTATTCAACCCAGCACACCTTCCTTTTAGAGATGTAGAAACTGACATCCAGATAGGCTTAGCAGTAGGATCAGATCATTCTGGGGAACAATTTGGTATTTAAAACCAGGTCTTCTAATTCCAATCCTGTGTTGTTTCCACTGTTGCATAAAGTATGCAAGAAAATTTTCTAATGTAAGATAATCTTATTTGATTTTTCTCATGAGGCCTGTAAAAAAAAAAAAAAAAAAGGGAAGCCTGAATATTATCTTTTTTTGCAAAGCAAAAAGAATGACTTCCTTGAACTTCCTGCCCTGTCTATTTGTTTCCATAGCAACCTATTATGCCTTTCATAAGTGTTATCGCTTTATTGTATTTGCCTGATTATCTGTTCTACCACATGCAAATGCAGAGAAAAGCAGCTTGGTGGAGACACTGATGAGTGAGACTGAGGGTCCTGCCTGGGTCACAGGGGTTAGGTGCAAAGTTTGGACCTGAACTAATTCTTGGAGGCCATGACTTCCTCTTATAGTATCTTCTCCAAGAGTCAAACTTTTCGCTGTGTGATCAGGCCCCTTCATCTATTGTTTTCATCAGGCACAATGCCCATGATCTATGAACTTTTTAAGAGTCAAAAAAATATTTAAGACCTGAAAATATATTACTAGTTACAAATAATAAAATGTTGCAAAACTAAAGGTAATAAGTATTTAAATTAAATAATGATAAAATATGGCTGGGAGCAGTGGCTCATACCTGTAATCACAGGACTTTGGGAGGCCGAGGCGGGCAGATCACTTGAAGTCAGGAGTCTCAGACCAGCCTGGCCAACATGATAAAACCCCATTTCTACTAAAAATACAAAAATTAGCAAGGCATAGTGGCATGTGCCTGTTGTCCCAGCTACTCGGGAGGCTGAGGCAGGAGAATCGCTTGAACCTGGGAGGCAGAGGTTGCAGTGAGCCGAGATCTCACCATCCTGGGTGACAGAGCGAGACTCTGTCTCAAGAAAAAAAAATATATATAATATAACATATTAAACAACTGCAATAATTATTATATAAATAAATATGCAAATTTGACATAATCTGGGACTTTCACGCATTTTAGTTGATATAATATGAATGGGAGGTTTTCAAAAATAAGACTATTTTGGGCCTATAAAGATCTTAAAAAGGCCCCAAGTACCAGATTAAAATCAACCCTGTTTATGAGGATCAAAACAACTCTCTGATTAAGTCTGGCATATGAGATGGGAGAGTGTGAACAGTTCCTTTTTTTCCTTTCATCACAAGTAAAGCAGCTTCTCCTTATTATGTAACCGTCTTAGTCAGGATCAGTAATGCAGCATTTGGTGAGGTCGTCATGTACTATTTGTGGCTCACTTAATCCCAGTCTTCCTCCTGGGGGTAGGCCTAACAGAGAGATGTTTCATTTTGGTGTTTTTCCTGTGAAATTTTTGATCCAATTACCTTTTAATCTTTTGCTACATAGTGTGTTGGGCAAGCAATTTAGCAGCCAGAGCCCCTGGTCTACAATGAGAATGAGCACAAGAGACAAGAGAACTGGAATACCAGAAATCAAAGAAAATAATATTGAATGGGAGAAAGATTTATCATTTTCGTAGCTCTCTGTTCCTGATAACACCCAGATAGCTAAAAGAACAACTAGATTTAAAGGATGTTAACAATCTTTTTAGTGAGAACTAATTTTAGTTCCAGCTCCCCCTATACTCCTACCCGTGGAATGAAAGTCTTGTTATTCTTCTTTTACATTAAAGATTTCATAATATTCAAAGTAGATCTCTGACATCGATGTGGATGACACAGTTTCCATATTGGGGAAATCTTATGACTTTTCTTGGCAATGAGAGTTTATGTTGTTTAACCACAGTAAAAGCCAAGGATGTAAAGTGACTCCACACTTTTCTCACAATTTATAAGCCTTCTGTTGGCCTCTGATCCCTCCTACTCCAGGCTAAGCTCCCTGTGCTAGGATTTCAACCATTCTCCTACCCATCTCCATAATTCCCTCAGTCCTTTGTGCTTCCACTATACAAACTCCACAAAGCCCTACCCTGCTTCAGTCCCAGATCAGTCAGCTGCTTCTATACAAGTTCAACTAAATATCACTAGAGAAATTTTCTTATCACCTCTGTTGCTTCACTAAGTTACCATCTGCAATCTACCTTGGGGAATCTTGCTTCTTATAAATCCTTTTATTTATCTTTGATCAGCAACCTATTCCATCCTCATTGCGTACTCAAACTGTTATCTTCAAGTCCTTATCCCAATATTCACTCTCAATAAATAGCCCAACTACCTCAGTATCAATATCAGGCACGAGCTACCTTAACTTTCCTTTCCAATTCCCAAACAAATCCATAGCTACACTTCTATAGTCTCTGAGGAAAAGATGGCACACTCCTCTTTCATGGGAAAGCTCCATCTATGCTCCTCATTGCACCCATTCTTGCATTCCTTCTCCATGCCAGACACCAACATTTCAGACAAAAAAATATAGAATGCCTGCTCAAAGGGTAGTAAGAGAGACAAGAGAACCGACACATCTCACACAGCATATGTCATTTTGCTTTTTTTTGCTACAAGAATATCTACTCTAGAGTGCTGGGGCTAAAAAATCATTCCAGAGAAGATGATACCTGAGCCAAACCATGTAGGATAAGAAAGGAATAGGCTGGATGAAAAAGGGAGATAAGATCATCCTCAGTAGGGTGAGCAGCAATTACAATGGCACAGAGTTATGAAAACAAGGGAGAGCTGATCTAAAGCTGAGGAGTTGCTATGGAATGGGAAAATGTGATGCAGGACAAGGATGTCATAATCAGATTCTGAAACATGGCATGCGGACTAAGATGTCTGAGTTTTTATACTGACAGCACTGGGGAGCCTGTATAAGTTTCTAATCCTGGGAAAGGCACAATCACATTTGCAATTTAGGAAGAAGATTTGGATGCAATGTGGTTGATAGATGGCAGGGGATAGAACTTGAGGCTTGGACTAGAAGGAGGCCAGCAAATAAACTGACTATAACCCAGGCCAAGAAAACCAATACGGTGAACTAATTTGTCACTGCCTTAGAATGGCAGTCGCAGTGGCAGGGGCACCTTCATATGGGCACCAACAACCGTTGAGCCTCAGATACCACTAAGCAAAACCTCTGCTGTGAATATAGATGTGAGTGCCCTGGCCTTGTCAAGGGTCAGCAGCAGATATCACTGCCGAAAACCAGAGTGGAAAAAAGTTGTAAATCCCACAGAGGAACAAAAACTACTGTGGATGTCTAAGTCTATCTGGAAGAACTGGTAAAGTGTGTGTATGGATGTGGTATGGGGAGAAGATAATTATGGCAGCTAGCCTCATATTCACTTACAACCTGTATTAGTCTGTTTTCACACTGCTGATAAAGACATACCTGAGACGGGGCAATTTACAAAAGAAAGAGGTTTATTGGACTTATTTCCACGTGGCTGGGGAGGCCTCACAATCATGGCAGAAGGCGAAAGGCACATCTCACAAGGTGGCAGACAAGAGAAGAGAGTTTGTGCAGGGAAACTCCCCTTTTTAAAACCATCAGCTCTCGTGAGACTTATTCACTATCATGAGGACAGCATGGGAAAGACCTGCCCCCATGATTCAATTACCTCCCACTGGGTCCGTCCCACAACACATGGGAATTCAAGATGAGATTTGGGTGGGAACACAGCCAAACCATATCAGGTATGCTCTCAGAAAAGAAAAGAAGTCATGTCACCCAATCTAATCACCTTCCTCACTGAATCTGCAAGTATACAGACTATAATAATCCATGCTACAAGGAAGAGATATTAGCTTCAGAATGTCCTTAAAAGGATTTTTCTGGCCAAAGTTTTACCTCTGATAAATAAACCTGGAATCTCTGGATTGTAAGGCATGGCTTCCTGGGGAACTTTACATAAGCTCTGCCACACTGGGTTATAAAATTTGAGAGTTTTCATCATTGAAATACTCCCTGCTGCAAAAGTTTACCCTGTAATTCTCACTTAGAGGCATCACTTAATATTCTAAAGCAGAGGTAAAAGTTTGATGTGTAAAGGACCTGGGTAGCTACCCTCAATATCTCAGGCTTTCTCTGCTTTCAGAGAAAGCAGATGCCTCTTGATTGCCTGTATCCTTGAAATTAATAGTAAAGGTTGCTATTTGGTAAGATTTGTGAGTCTGATTTGACACCATTCCTGTGTATTGGAGAAGAACTAGTGAAATACTATTTATTAATTTTTCTATGTGCCTAGTTTTACCTACAGAATGGTTTGTTCTGGAAAGAGGTTACACTTGAATTTTCTGGTTTTACATCTGGCCTGTTTGACCAAATCAAATACTTCTTATCCATTTAGATATTTTTGATTGATCCATCCAATTGAATTTGAATTTTTATCCACACACCTATTAAGCTAATCTCCACTAACCTGAACCAATGAAGGTAGTTCCTGCCCCCTCCCAACCCTGCCCCCAAAACCTTGATTTGTCTTCAATACATTACCAGTGCAGATAAAATGTACACTAGGGCGTGTCTTCATAATCTTGTTTCTCATGTCTCAACTGGAATGTGTTGCATGGATTAGAATAAAAATATCTGTAGGAGAAGAAGTTCTCTTCTATGCAGAGCAAGTATAGGCACTGCTTTAAATCCACAGGATAAAGCAAGCAAAGCTTTGCTTTCTTCTCCAGGGCAATTTAGGATAGCAGTAAAGCAATTACTGCCTGTAGCCGAAGAAAGCTGTCCCCACAAGTAGGCAGCTGGGGAGCTGTGAATTAGCTTTTCAACACCTGAAGGAAAAGTTAGAGAAAGTTAATGGCTCTGCTTTGAGAATAACAAGAAAAGCCTGGGGTTAGATGAGGTCCCTTTCTTCACAGTAATTTTGCACATTTTAATAATTAGAAGTGCATAAATATTTAAGATATCACAATAAAGAGTCATATTTTGAGGGGAAATGTTCGGTCATGTGCATATTCTGTTCACAGTTGTCCATGACTAGAGAGAACCCTGTGTCAGAGCAGGGACATTTTTTTCAGTCAAGGCTTTCTAAATCAATGCACATTGCCTGGAAGAAATTAGGCTGCTTCTAAAATGCTAGCCTTGCAACCCTATGCCTAAAATGTGATGCTCACCTTAAACTGCATATGCATTTCACAAAGTAAGGCTTGTGGTGACCTTATTAGTATATTCCTAAAGAATAGAGGTATTATCTACTTCAGTGGCTCTCAAACATTAGTTCACATCAGATTCACCTGGGTTCTACCCCGGTACTAACTGATTTTGGTAGGTCTGTGATGAGGCCCCAAATTCACATTTCTAACAAATCCCCAGGTGATGAATGTCAGGCCTCTGAGCCCAAGCTAAGCCATCATATCCCCTGTGACCTGCATGTACACATCCAGATGGCCGGTTCCTGCCTTAACTGATGACATTCCACCACAAAAGAATTGAAAATGGCCAGTTCCCACCTTAACTGATGACATTATCTTGTGAAATTCCTTCTCCTGGCTCATCCTGGCTCAAAAGCTCCCCTACTGAGCACCTCGTGATCCCCACACCTGCCTGCCAGAGAACAACCCCCCTTTGACTGTAATTTTCCTTTACCTATCCAAATCTTATAAAATGGCCACACCCCTACCTCCCTTCACTGAATCTCTTTTTGGACTCAGCCCACCTGGACCCAGGTGAAATAAACAGCCTTGTTGCTCACACAAAGCCTGTTTGGTGGTCTCTTCACAAGGACACGAGTGAAATTTGGTGCCGTGACTCGGATTTAAAATTGGTGAGATGTTCCTTGGGCTGGTTGGTCTGAGGACCAGAGGTCATAGGTGGATCTTTCTCACAGAACAAAGAGCAGGACAGGGGATTGATCTCCCAAGGGAGGTCCTCTGATCTGAGTCATGCCTGCCTGATTATTCACCCATGTTTCAGAGGTGTCTGACCATGCAGGGACACCTGCCTTGGTCCTTCACCCTTAGCGGCAAGTACTGCTTTTCTGGGGGGCAAGAACCCCCCAACCCCTTCTCTCAGTGTCTCTACCCCTTCTCTGCTTTTCTGGGGGGCAAGAACCCCCCAGCCCCTTCTCCTTCACCCTTAGAGGCAAGTACTGCTTTTCTGGGGAGCAAGAATCCCCCAACCCCTTCTCTGTGTCTCTACCCCTTCTTTGCTTTTCTGGGGGGCAAGAACCCCCCAACCCCTTCTCTCCGTGTCTCTACCCCTTCTCTGCTTTTCTGGGGGGCAAGAACCCCCCAACCCCTTCTACTTCACCCTTAGTGGCAAGTACTGCTTTTCTGGGGGGGCAAAACCCCCCCAACCCCTTCTCTCCTTGTCTCTACCCCTTCTCTTTTCTGGGGGGTAAGAACACACCAACCCCTTCTCCTTCACCCTTAGAGGCAAGTACTGCTTTTCTGGGGGGCAAAAACCCCCCAACCCCTTCTTTCCATGTCTCTACCCCTTCTCTGCTTTTCTGGGGGGCAAGAACCCCCCAACCCCTTCTCCTTCACCCTTATAGGCAAGTACTGCTTTTCTGGGGGGCAAGAACCCCCCAACCCTTTCTGTGTCTCTACCTCTTCTTTGCTTTTCTGGGGGGCAAGAACCCCCCAACCCCTTCTCCTTCACCCTTAGCAAGTACCACTTTTCTAGGGGGCAAGAACCCCCCAACCCCTTCTCTCCACGTCTCTAACCCTTCTCCACTTTTCTGGGGGGCAAGAACCCCCCACCCCTTCTCTCCGTGTCTCTCTCTCTTCTCTGAGCTTGTCTCCTTCACTATGGACAAGCTTCCACCCTCCATTCCCTCTTGTTCGCCCTTAGCCTGTGTTCTTAAAAACCTAAAACCTCTTCAACGCACACCTGACCTAAAACCTAAATGCCTTATTTTCTTCTGCAATGCTGCTTGACCCCAATACAAACTCAACAGTGGTTCCAAATAGCCAGAAAATGGCACTTTCAATTTTTCCATCCTACAAGATGTAAATAATTATTGTTGTAAAATGGGCAAAAGGTCTGAGGTGCCTGACGTCCAGGTATTCTTTTACACATCAGTTCCTCCCTAGTCTCTGTTCCCAATGCAACTCATCCCAAATGTTCCTTCTTTCCCTCCTGCCTGTCCCCTTAGCCCCAACCCCAAGCATCGCTGACCCTTTCTAATCTTCCTTTTCTACAGACCCATCTGAACTCTCCCCTCCTCGCCAGGCCAAGCTAGGTCCCAATTCTTCCTCAGCCTCTGCTCCTCCACCCTATAATCCTTTTATCACCTCCCCTCCTCACACCCGGTCCAGCTTACAGTTTCGTTCAGTGACTAGCCCTCCCCCACTTGCCCAGCAATTTCCTCTTAAAAAAGTGCCTGGAGCTAAAGGCATAGTCAAGGTTAATGCTCCTTTTTCTTTATCCCAAATCAGATAGTGTTTAGGCTCTTTTTCATCAAATATAAAAACCCAGCCCAGTTCATGGCTCAGTTGGCAGCAACCCTGAGATGTTTTACAGCCCTAGACCCTAAAAGGTCAAAAGGCCGTCTTATTCTCAATATACATTTTATTACCCAATCTGCTCCCGACATTAAATAAAACTCCAAAAATTAAATTCCAGCCCTCAAACCCCACAACAGGACTTAATTAACCTCACCTTCAAGGTGTACAATAATAAAGTAGAGGCAGCCAAGTAGCAACATATTTCTGAGTTGCAATTCCTTGCCTCCTCCACTGTGAGACAAACCCCAGCCACATCTCCAGCACACAAGAACTTCCAAACACCTAAACCGCAGTGGCCAGGCATTCCTCCAGGCCTGCCTCCCCCAGGAGCTTGCTACAAGTGCCAGAAATCTGGCCACTGGGCCAAGGAATGCCTGCAGTCTGGGATTCCTCCTAAGCCTTGTCCCATCTCTGCAGGACCCCACTGGAAATTGAACTGTCCAACTCGCCCAGCAGCCATTCCCAGAGCCCCTGGAACTCTGGCCCAAGTCTTTCTGACTGACTCCTTCCCAGATCTTCTCTGCTTAGCAGCTGAAGACTTACACTGCCTGATTGCCTCAGAAGCCCCCTAGACCATCACAGATGCTGAGCTTCTGGGTAACTCTCACAGTGGAAGGTAATTCTCTGTCCCCTTCTTAATCAATATGGAGGCTACCCACTCCACATTACCTTCTTTTCAAAGGCCTGTTTCCCTTGCCTCCATAACTGTTGTGGGTACTGATGGCCAGGCCTCTAAACCTCTTAAAACTCCCCAATTCTGGTGCCAACTTAGACAATACTCTTTTAAGCACTCCTTTTTAGTTATCCCCACCTGCCCAGCTCCCTTATTAGGCTGAGACACTTTAACTAAATTATCTGCTTCCCTGACTATTCCTGGGCTACAGCCACACCTCATAGCTACCATTTCCCCCAGTTCAAAGCCTCCTTCACATCCTCCCCTTGTATCTCCCTACCTTAACCCACAAGTATAGGACACCTCTACTCCCTCCTTAGCTACTGATCATGCACCCTTTACTATCCCATTAAAATCTAATCACTCTTACCTTGCTTAATGCCAATATCCCATCCCACAGCATGCTTTAAAAGGATTAAAGTCTGTTATCACTCGCCTGCTACGGCATGGCCTTTTAAAGCCTATAAACTCCCCTTACAATTCCCCCATTTTACCTGTCCTAAAACTAGACAAGGCTTACAGGTTAGTTCAGAATCTGCACCCTATCAACCAAATTGTTTTGCATATCCGCCCCGTGGTGCCAAACTCATATACTCTCCTATCCTCAATACGTCCCTCCACAACCCATTATTCTGTTCTGGATCTCAAACATGCTTTCTTTACTATTCACTTGCACCCTTCATCCCAGCCTCTCTTCACTTTCACTTGGACTGACCCTGACACCCATCAAGCTCAGCAAATTACCTGGGCTGTACTGCCACAAGGCTTCACAGACAGCCCCCATTACTTCAATCAAGCCCAAATTTCTTCCTCATCTGTTACGTATCTTGGCATAATTTTCATAAAAACACATGCGCTCTCCCTGCTGATCGTGTCTGACTGATCTCTCAAACCCCAGCACCTTCCATAAAACACCTTTCCTTCCTAGGCATGGTTAGATACTTTTGACTTTAGATACCTGGTTTTGCCATCCTAACAAAACCATTATATAAACTCACAAAAGGAAACCTAGCTGACCCCATAGATCCTAAATCCTTTCCCCACTCCTCTTTCCATTCCTTGAAGACAGCTTTAGAGACTGCTGCCACACTAGCTCTCCGTGATTCATCCCAACCCTTTTCATTACTCACAGCTGAAATGCAGGGCTGTGCAGTCAGAATTCTTACACAAGGACCAGGACCGCACCCTGTAGCCTTTTTATCCAAACAACTTGACCTTACTGTTTTGCCTAGCCCTCAAGTCTGCATGCGGCGGCCGCCACCACCCTAATACTTTTAGAGGCCCTTAAAATCACAAACTATGCTCAATTCACTCTCTACAGTTCTTATAACTTCCAAGATCTATTTTCTTCCTCACACCTGACACATATACTTTCTGCTCCCTGGCTCCTTCAGCTGTACTCACTCTTTGTTGAGTCTCCCACAGTTACCATTGTTCCTGGCCCGGACTTCAATTCGGCCTCCCACATTATTCCTGATACCACACCTGACCCCCATGACTGTATCTCTCTGATCCACCTGACATTCACTCCATTTCCCCATATTCTTTCGTGTTCCTCACCGTGAATATACTTGGTTTATTGATGGCAGTTCCACCAAGCCTAATCGCCACTCACCAGCTAAGGCAGGCTATGCTATAGTATCTTCCACATCTATCATTGAGGCTACCGCTCTGCCCCCCTCCATTACCTCTCAGCAAGCCAAACTCATTGCCTTAAGTCAAACCCTCACTCTTGCAAAAGGACTAAACGTCAATATTTATACAGACTCTAAATATGCCTTCCATATCCTACACCACCATGCAAGAGGTTTCCTCACTACACAAGGGTCCTCTATCATTAATGCCTCTTTAATATAAACACTTCTCAAAGCCCCTTTACTTCCAAAGGAAGCCTAGAGTCATTCACTGCAAAGGCCATCAAAGGGCATCAGATCCCATCCCTCAGGACAATGCTTATGCTGATAAGGTAGCTAAAAAAGCAGCTGGCGTTCCAACTTCTATCCCTCACTTTCAGTTTTTCTCCTTCTCATCTGGCCACTCCCACCTACTCCCTTGCTGAAACTTCCACCTATCAATCTCTTCTCACACAAGGCAAATGGTTCTTAGACCAAGGAAAATATCTCCTTCCAGCCTCACAGGCCCATTCTACTGTTGTCATTTCATAACCTCTTCCATGTAGGTTACAAGCCACTAGGCTGTCTCTTAAAATCTCTAATTTCCTTTCCATCACGGAAATCTATCCTCAAGGAAATCACTTCTTAGTGTTCCGTCTGCTATTCTACTACTCCTCAGGGATTATTCAGGCTCCCTCCCTTCCCTACACATCAAGCTTGAGGATTTGCCCCCACCCAGGACTGGCAACTCTTAACTCCCTCTTAGAGTGCATAGATGATCTTTGCTAGCAGGGGACCCTCCAATACTTTCACCCTGATGAAGTTCTATTCTTTACTTTTATACTCACTCTTATTCTCATTCCCATTTTTATGCCACCCTCTACCTCTCCCCAGCTATCTCCACCACACTATCAACCTTACTCATTCTCTCCTAGCCGTTTCTAATCCCTCCTTAGTGAACAACTGCTGGCTTTGCATTTCCCTTTCTTCCAGCTCCTACACAGCTGTCCGCACCCTACATGCAGACTAGGCAACACCTCCTGTCTCCGTACACCTCCGAACTTCCTTTAACAGCCCTCACCGTTACCCTCCTGAAGAACTCATTTACTTTCTAGACAGGTCCAGCAAGACTTCCCCAGACATTTCACATCAGCAAGCTGCCACCCTCCTCTGCACTTAAAAAACCTTTCTCCTTATATCAACTCTACTCCCCCCATATTTAGACCTTTCACAACACAAACTACTATTCCCATGGCCACACCTTTATGTATCTCTTGGCAAAGTCCCACTGGAATTCCACTAGGTAACCTTTCACCTTCTCGATGTTCCTTTACTCTTCATCTCCAAAGCCTTCTTCTTGTTTACTTATACCCAGCCTCAAAAATAACAGTGAAATGTTGCTTGTAGACACTCGATGTTTTCTCATACACCATGAAAATTGAACCTCCCCCTCTATGCAGTTACCCCATCAGACCCATTACAACCTTTGACGGCTGCCGCCCTAGCTGCATCCCTAGGAGTCTAGGTACAAGACACCCCTTTCAGCACTCCTTCTCATCTTTTTACTTTACATCTCCAGTTTTGCCTCGCACAAGGTCTCTTCTTCCTCTGTGGATCCTCTACCTACATGTGTCTACCTGCTAATTGGACAGGCACATGCACACTAGTTTTCCTACTCCCAAAATTCAATTTGCAAATAGGACCGAAGAGCTCCCTCTTCCTCTCGTGACACCGACACAACAAAAAAGAGTTCTTCCACTAATTCCCTTGCTTGTCGGTTTAAGACTTTCTGCCTCCACTAGTGCTCTCGGTACTGGAATAGCAGGCACTTCAACCTCTGTCACGACCTTCTGTAGCCTCTCTAATGACTTCTCTGCTAGCATCACACATATATCACAAACTTTATCAGTCCTCCATGCCCAAGTTGACTCTTTAGCTGCAGTTGTCCTCCAAAACTGCTGAGGCCTTGACTTACTCACAGCTGAAAAAGGAGGACTCTCTATATTCTTAAATGAAGAGTGTTGTTTTTACCTAAATCAATCTGGCCTGGTGTATGACAACATAAAAAACTCAAGGATAAAGCCCAAAAACTTGCCCACCAAGTAAGTAATTATGCTGAACTCCCTTGGACACTCTCTAATTAGATGTCCAAGTCCTCCCAATTTTTAGTCCTTTAATACCTGTTTTTCTCCTTCTCTTATTCCATTTAGTTTTTCAATTCATACAAAACCATATCCAGGCCATCACCAATAATTCTATACGACAAATGTTTCTTCTAACAACCCCACAATATCACCCCTTACCACAAAATGTTCCTTCAGCTTAATCTCTCCCACTCTAAGTTCCCACGCCACCCCTAATCCTGCTTGAAGCAGCCCTGAAAAACATCACCCATTATCTCTCCATACCACCCCCAAAAATTTTCACCGTCCCAACACTTTACCACTATTTCATTTTATTTTTCTTATTAATATAAGAAGACAGGAATGTCAGGCCTCTGAGCCCAAGCTAAGCCATCATATCCCCTGTGACCTGCACGTACACATCCAGATGGCCGGTTCCTGCCTTAACTGATGACATTCCATCACAAAAGTGAAAATGGCCTGTTCCTGCCTTAACTGATGGCATTGTCTTGTGAAATTCCTTCTCCTGGCTCCCCTACTGAGCACCTTGTGACCCCCACTCCTGCCCACCAGAGAACAACCCCCCTTTGACTGTAATTTTCCTTTACCTACCCAAATCTTATATAATGGCCCCAACCCTACCTCCCTTCACTGACTCTCTTCTCGGATTCAGCCCACCTGTACCCAGGTTAAATAAACAGCTTTGTTGCTCACACAAGGCCTGTTTGGTGGTCTCTTCACATGGACATGGGTGAAAATGGTGATGCTGCTTGTCTAGGGACAACACTTTGAGAACATGGATCTATTGTGTATGTCAGAATTCCAGATCCTGGCTGTACTTGAGAACCATCTGGTGGCCTCTTAAAATATTAACACAGCCAACCAGAAAGAGGCCCCAATGGCCAAAGATGGAAAAATTTGAGTAACAAAATGAATAACATAGTTTTGAGTTACAGTCCAAAGTATAAGACAAATACCCACAAGTCCATATTTGTATAAATAAAATATTAAGTAAATAAATGTAGGAAAAGAGAGAAATCTTCCTTATGAAAGAATCACAAACCATTTTTGTATTCTCCCCTGAAGCAGGTGAAACTTACCTCCTTCCTTCCCCCTCCCCACTCCTCTTAATGACTTGATTTAAAAAAAATAAAGTATGGGTATGTGAAGGGAGGAAGAAATAACTTCAAAGTGAAGAAACAGGAAAATACTACGTTGGGTAGGTGATCAAGATTAACATCCACTATGATGAATTACATTCCCAGAATTTACTCCCTAATATGAATGACAAAGGCACTTCACCTCTATGGTATTCTTTCCAAAAACCAATAGCCCCAGTCTAACCATGATAAAAACATAAAAGCCCAATTGAGGAATCTTCTTCAAAATACCTGGCCAATATTCTTCAAAGGAGTCAAGGTCATTGAAAATAAGAAATGGAAGGATGACTCCCAGAGGCTGGGAAGGGTTGGGGTGGTGGGTTAGGGGGTGGTGGAGACGGTTAATGGGTACAAAAAAATAGAAAGAATGTATAATATATACTATTTGATTGCACAACAGGGTTACTATGGTCAACAATAATTGTGGATTTCAAATAACTAAAAGAATGTAATGGGACGGTAACACAAAGGATGAATGCTTGGGGGAATGGATACCCAATCCTTCATCATGTGATCATTTCACATTGCATGTCTGTATCAAAACATCACATGTGCCCCACAAATATATATACCAACCATGTACCCACGACAACTAAAAATTAAGACATTTAAAAAATAAAAATAAAAATCCAGGAATGGATGAGAAACTATCATGGTCTTGAGAAGATGAAGGAGACATGACAAAATGTAATATTATATCATGAATGGTATTCTGGAGCAAACATAAATAAAAATAAAAAACACACTAGTGGGAAAGTTACAGAAATTGAATGAAGACTGGAGTTAATCATAATGTGCCAGTGCCAGTTTCTTAGTTGCAACAAATGTACCAGGGCAATGTAAGATGTTAATAAGAAGGGAAATGGAGAGAGTCATATGGGATCTATCTGTGCAACTTTCCTCTAAATTTGAAAATGTTAAAAAATTTAAGCTTATTTTAAGAACACTAGTGCCCGGAGATTACCACAGACAAATCAGAGTCTCTGGGGTGAGACCTAGGCATTTGTTTAGAACTCCGAGGGATTGTCAGGAGCAGTCCAACTAGATCTACCACTGATCTAGATATAATTAACGTAATAACTTTCCTGTTAAATCTAACTTTCACTTGGTCAGCATGGTAGTTAATACTAAAACAATTTGCCCCTTTTTGTATTTCTAGAGAAAGCATCTCTTTCAGTGTGGGTTAACCAAATCTGCAAAATGTTAGCAGGAACTTAAAAAGGCAAGTAGAGATAGAATAAATTCATAAATGGCTTTTAAAAATTACATTCTAGAGTATATCCAGAGGTCCACATGTATTGCATCTATGCTTTTACACCATCTTTAAAACTTCCATAGGAGAGAACTTGGGAGAGTTTTATGACAAACAGAATTTAGGCAATTGGGATGATTATATGAGAACACTCTGTGTCTGGTAAGTTGTATGCTAGTGTGTGATATGCCTTTGTGGTATGTCTACACAGATCTCTACCCAAAAGTTTGTTTTCTTTTCTAATTCTTGTTAGTTGTTTAAGGAATTGAGGCTCTTTTTCATATTTGTTTCATTTCTTCCATGTCTACATGAAGTACATAAATCTTTCTTAATTGTAAATATGCTCAAAGCACATAATAATCCCAACTATTTACTCAAATAAGATAAACATTTTTACTTTGAATTAAAAATAAAAAAAGACTTATTACTTCAGTAAAACTGATACTGAAATGACTCTAGCTAAGCAATAGGCTGTTTGAACTTCTCTCAATGAATCTCTTTGGTAGCGTCTCTTCAGTAATAGCTATGTGATTTCAGATTCAGCATTTGACTTATGGAGAGTATTGAGAAAAGGAAATCAGTAGCAGAATTCTGCCATACAAGTGGCAAATTTTTTTTATCACCCACTTAGCAGTGCTAACCAGTTCACTTCCCAGTTTTATGATTCCTGCAGGTCTAGAGGATACCACTTGAAATGGTCCCATTTTACCTTTTCTGTATCCTCTGGCTAGTCTTTGTAGATTACCAGCTGGCAATCTGGGGAGAAGGATGAAGTATACCAACTGGCATTCTGGGGAGAAGGACAAAGTATGAAATTGAAGAGACTACAAGTAGTATCAGAAAGTATGGCGTTTATAGCTACCACCTTAACTTTCGTTGGCATTACAAGCAAACATAGGGATATAGAGATACCAGGGACTTCCATCATCCAAGGAAGGAAGGTCTAGGAACATGATGTGCCTTTATCATATTTAAGGTATTCTTTATAAGAATACATTATAAGAGATTTTCTCATAAACTTTGAGGGCAGTTAAAAATATTGTTACTTGGTTTTAGGGAAATTACTGTAGCTGCTAGGTGCTCAGAGGGAGAAAAAAGGTGAATATATTTTGTACAGAGCAAACTTATATTTTTGTACAGTGATATATTTTGCATACAGTGAAACATATTTGTATACAGCAAAACTGTTACCCAATTTTCATGCCCTATTTAAGGTAGTCTTAGGGATTCTGTTCCCTTAGGAGATCATATGAACGTACACCAACCCTGCAGTCAGGCATTATTGATTGGACAGAAGAGGACATCTCATTCCAGTTGACTCAGCAATTTCCTCTCCGGGAAATCTGTGATTTGGATCCAGAAGTTCTAATTAGTGTCATAGGGGCTTATAGTGTGCGGCCTTCCATGTTTACTCAGAGACAGAGGGAGGCTGTCTACAGAAAGGCAGATTAAAGGAGGTAGATGCTCAGAACTACCAAGAAAGGACTGACTGTGGTAGATATGATCAGCAGGAGTGAGAAAGGGAGACTGAGAAAGAATGACAGAGATTGGGAAAGACAGATGGAGACTAATGTGATCCCAAACTGCTTGCTTCTTGTATTTCTTGTACTTATCTTCCATAAGTTACCCTTATATGCTAGGAAAAGTTATTTATTTTTGTGTTTTTATCCAATTTATGTGAGTTTATTACTCTCAGTAGTATAATTCTTAAGAGTATGTATACATCAGATAAACAGTTAAAACATTCCTTTCAAACTACAATACCTGCCATATAGTAGACATTTGACAATATTTTTGGTGAATAAAACAAATTTTCTATGCATCTAGCTACCAAAATTTATTGTATACTTACTACATTGTATGTATATATGTACATGTATTAGGTATATACATATATATATACTTATTTGTCTGTGTATCTATATATGCACTATATTTTTAGGGAATTTCCTTAAAGACATTTAACTAGTAATACCACTTTCTTATGCTCTTCCCATGCTGAAAACAACAAAAACTGCCTAGTAATATGTCTTTTGCATATTGATTAAATGCATATGTTCTTGTGCCAGACTGACTGAAATGTTGTGAGGCTTAAATGAGTTAATTTATGTGCAGAACTTGGAACCATTTCCCACATAGAACATACAATAAGCATTCAAAACTATCACAGCTTATTATTACACTATAATGCTTATTATCATTAGGATTTTTATATAATAAGTATGCAAAGCTGTTGTTGTTATTATTAGAAAGTTGGTTTAGTCCCTAGAAAACTTGGTAGAAGTCTTTAAGCAGAGAGAGATACAAACCTAAAGAGCAAATCTACATTTCCAAGGATGCATAGGCTGTTTATATTTAGAAAACAAATAAAGCCAGACCAAATATAAAAGTGGTAAGTGTGGAATGAAGATTGCTTCTGCTTGAGAACCAAAGTCAGTGGTGGAACATGGAATTGGAGAAGATCGGACAAAACTGAAGCAAGCAGTGCTTGCAACATAGCAAACAAACAAAGGCCTTGTGACTCTCAACCCTTTGAACTGTTTCATGCAGACTTATGAAGAGACTGTTGGGCATCCTTTCTGGAAGAAGGATGAGAGCAATGTGGGATCATGGGTAACCAATATAGCCAGAGACTTGGAAAATATAAATACGACTCAAGCATAATGCCTCCTTTATTACTACTCAGGCTATGAGACCTAAGTGGCCAAAGAAATGAGGCTTCTAAGAGTATATCCTTTTCATTATGCTGTTCATTCATTTTAATTTACTCTTCTAATCATTAGAGTACTTAAGGTAGCCATGTATTATTATTTAATGTGCTTCCCAGGGAGTTTAAGAATGTCATAGAATAAGTGGGTGTGAACTTTTCTGTGAAAGATCAGATAGATAGTAAGTACTTTAGGTTTTGTAGGCGGTAGGTGCTCTGTTACAACAACTCAACTTTTCATACCATTGTAGTATAAAAACAGCCAATAACAGCACAAAAATGAATGTGTGCCTGTGATCCAATAATTTTTAAAAATATATTTTTGACTTTTTCTAAGTGATCATGCTAAGGCTTACCAAATAAACACATTGTAATTTATTTTTTATTGATTTATATATTTACAGTATTTTTTTAAATTTTACTTTAAGTTCTAGGATACATGTGCAGAATGTGCAGGTTTGTTACATAGGTATACATGTAACATGGTGGTTTGCTGTACCTATCAACTTGTCATCTAGGTTTTAAGCCCCACATTAGGTATTTGTCCTAATGCTCTCCCTCCCCTTGCCCCCAATCCCGACAGGCCCCGGTGTGTGATATTCCCCTCCCTGTATCCATGTGTTCTCACTGTTCAACTCCCACTTATGAGTGAGAACATGTGGTGTTTGGTTTTTCTGTTCCTGTGATAGTTTGTTGAGGAGGATGATTTCCAGCTTCATCCATGTCCCTGCAAAGAACATGAACTCATCCATTTTTATGGCTGCATAGTATTCTATGGTGTATATGTGCTGTGTTTTCTTTATCCAGTCTATCATTGATGGGCATTTGAGTTGGCTCCAAGCCTTTGCTATTGTGAATAGTGCTGCAATAAACACATGTGCATGTGTCTTTACAGTAGAATGATTTATAACCCTTTGGGTATATACCTAGTCATGATATTCCTGGGTAAAATGGTATTTCTGGTTCTAGATGCTTGAGGAATCACCACACTGTCTTCTACAATGGTTGAACTAATTTATATTCCCTCCAACAGTGTAAAAGTGTTCCTGTTTCTCCACATCCTCTCCAGCATCTGTTGTTTCCAGACTTTCTAATGATCACCATTCTAACTGGCATGAGATGATATCTCATTGTGATTTTGATTTGCGTTTCTCTAATGACCAGTGATGATCAGCTTTTTTTTCATATGTTTGTTGGCCACATAAATGTCTTCTTTTGAGAAGTGTCTGTTCATATCCTCTGCTCACTTTTTGATGGGGTTGTTTGTTTTTTTCTTGTAAATTTGTTTAAGTTCTTTGTAGATTCTGGATATTAGCCCTTTGTCAGATGGACAGTTTATAAAAATTTTCTCCCATTCTGTAGGTTGCCTGTTCACTCTGATGATAGTTTCTTTTGCTGTGCAGAAGCTCTTTAGTTTGATTAGATCCCATATGTCAATTTTGGCTTTTGTTGCCATTGCTTTTGGTGTTTTATTCATGAAGTCTTTGCCTATGCCCATGACCTGAATGGTATTGCCTAGATTTTCTTCTAGGGTTTTTATGGCTTTAGGTCTTATATTTAAGTCTTTAATCTATCTTGAGTTAATTTTTGTATAAGGCATAAGGAAAGGGTCCAGTCTCAGTTTTCTGCATATGGCTAGCCAGTTTTCCCAACACCATTTATTAAACAGGGAATTCTTTCCCCATTGCTTGTTTTTGTCAGGTTTGTCAAAGATCAGATGGTTGTAGATGTGTGGTGTTATTTCTGAGGTCTCTATTGCTTATTCTCTAGTTGCTGATAGAGTGAGAAAGTCCACACCATCAGGGGATGTATCTAAGAGGATAAAGGCAAGTAATTATCATGATCAGGTTCAAGTCATATCTCAGAAGTGGTATAAAAGAGAGGTAAGAGCTGAAATAAGAGGTGTCACTCTGAAACTCTCATACATGTGGAGCAGTAGGTCTTCAGCAAATCTGGGCCAGAAAATAGAACTATAACAAATCAAGCAGAGATATTCCTACCAAGGGGAGATGGGAAGAAAATAACTTCAAGAGAAAAACAGTGAATAATTTTTTTTTTTTTTTTTTTTGAGACAGAGTCTCACTCTGTCACACAGGTTGGAGTACAGTGGCGTGATCTCAGCTTGCTCCAACCTCTGCCTCCCGGGTTCAAGCAGTTCTCCTGCCTCAGCCTCCTGAGTAGCTGGGCCTACAGGTGCATACCACCACGACTGGCTAATTTTTGGCTTTTTAGTAGAGACGGGGTTTCATCATGTTGGCCAGACTGGTCTGGAACTCTTGACCTTATGATCCACCTGCCTCAGCCTCCTAAAGTGCTGGGATTACAGGCGTGAGCCACCACACCTGGCCAAAAACAGTAAATAATTCTAACTGACCAAAGGAAATATTGACTGCATCTTAATATAAGGCAGAATCAATAGACTATGAATATATGGCAGACAATTTGTGTATTTGAGGCCCCCAGCACAGAGCCTGCACTCAGAAAATACTTAATAAATGTTTGTCCAAGGATATCCATCAAGTAGCAACAAGAAGTCTGATCCACCCATAACAACAGAGAATTCAGGTGGTAGTCATCATTGAACAGTCTGTCCATAAGTGGAAGATGCCTAGTACAAAAGATGGTACCGTAACAGAGTCTACAAAATAAAAACACAAAAGACAAGAAGAACTTTGGGAACATCCTGGGGTGAAAAATTGTATTTCAGTCTTCAAAATGGGGCTCATTCAAGAAATAGATAAAATGAGAAGTACAAACCCAGGTAGAATTCCAGAGCAGGTCAACACTGGGAGAGAAGGGGTCACAGGAATGAATGTGTCTTAAGAAAATATGGGCATCTTATTTCTACAGTACTAGATTCTGAATCTGGTTGATAAGAAAAGGGAACTAACTAAAGAGGATCCAAGGAAAGTCAAGGCATCTATTATCAAGTGTGACTGAAGAATTGACTTTTAAGCCTAGAAGAAATTTTTAATTCCAAAACTCAATAGGGTTGATGATATATTCTCATGTCAGGGAAAAATGGAGATTACAGGCAGAGGCATCCTATAGATGTAGCCAATAGCTGTAGAAGGCACAGGTTAAGATGCTAAAATACAGTGTAATCACTAAGACCATGGATTTTTAGAGTCAGATAAGCCTGGATTGAGACCTGAACTCTGCCATTTATTGGCTCTAATACTCATTTTTGCTCTTAAACAGGTTATTTAACATATTTATCCTTAGTTGTCTTGCCTCCAAAATAGGTATAATAATAGCATCTACCTCATAAGATTGCTATGAAGATCTAATGAGAAAACTATGCAAAGTGCTTCATGTCTGTCTGTATAGTAACTGCTCAAGAAAGAATAGGTTTTATTAAGTAGGAAGGTAAAAACAAGTAGGGATGTGAATTTAGACTTTCCTACATTAATATTTGCTAAAATACACCTAGATTTTTCAAAAATAACATCTAGGGCCAGCAAGAAAATTTCTACATTTTCTTTCTAGTTTTGACAAGAGTCAATACTGTTGTACTTTGCAACTTTTAGTAAAGGCAATTTCTGGGACAGATTGAGAGCCTCCAGCAATCAGAAACCATTCCATGGGTTTGAATGGAAGCTTAGCGGTTTCTCCACTGTTGGGCAGACTGGCAAGTTTCCAGTTTGAGGAAAAATAGATGAGCTCTAGAAGTGCAAGGGAGAATGTTTTTTGCAAAATAACATTTTCAGAATCAGCGCCTGATCTTTCTTATATTTTTCCTGAAGCCAAGAAAGGAGCCAAGCATGAAATGGTCATCCATCCTTAGAAGGTTACTTGTCAAAATAGTTCTCCTAGGCCTGTTACAGTTTTAATCTCACATTAATCTGTCAAAACAACACTAGCATGTCTCAGTATTCAATGTATTGGTGGATTCACCTAACTGCAGCTTTTATACATCAGTGTTTTTCTCTGGGCATGGTGAACCCTCCCCAATAGCAAGAGTATCAATTTAGGCAGAAGACAGAGGAAAACTTAGTATGGAGAGAGCACCCTTTAGCCTTCCACATCTTCCTGCCCACAGTGGGCTTCAGAGACACATCAGAGAAAATATTTTTTATTTTGTCAACCAAGTAATTAATCAGAGAGTAAAAAATACTAGTAAATGGCATATTTCCTGCTACTAAATGCCTTTTGGAGAAAATTAAAACCTAAACTTAAGTGCTATGAGAACTTGTCACAAATGGCATTTTATTTTTTAATATATTTCTAGATTTAGGATGGTTTGAGCTTCCAACTGAACTGCATTAAACATTTCAAATATGTCTTTCTTATGATTATAAGGCACCTAAAACATTGTCCAAGCTACCTGCATGGTAAGATTTAATTTATGCCAAATTTAAATGTCATCTCCTTTAATTTCTTGAACTGTATATAGAACTGTATATATGTACACACATGTGCATATATATATATTTGTGTGGCCAAGCTACATTATATATATATATAGTATATATATATATATACACACATATGTATAGGTATATATGTATATATGTGTGTATATATGTATATATGTACACACATGTGCATATATATTTCTGTGTTCAAGCTACATTGTATATATATGCTACAAGTATGTGTGTGTATATATGTATACATATACTTGTGTGTTCAAGCTACATTGTCCAAGCCACCTGCATGGTAAGATTTAATTTATGCCAAATTTAAATATCATCTCCTTTAATTTCTTGAACTGTATATATGTACACACGTGTGCATATATATATGTGTGTGTGTGTAAATATATATCCTATTGGTTCTGTTTCTCTGGAACAGATATATTCTAGATATATGCATACATCTAGAAAGAGACTTATATAAGGTATTGGCTCACACAATTATGGAGGCTGAGAACTCTCACAACCTGCTATCTGCAAGCTGGAGACCAAGGAATGTCTGTGGTATAGCAGGAAGGCCTGAGAGCCAAGGAGCCAGTGGTGTGGATTCCAGCCTGACTCTGAAAGCCTGAGAACCAGGAATACTCAGGACGGAAGACTGCTATTCCAGCCCAATCAGTCAGGTAGAGAGAGGATGAATCCTGCCTTGCTGCACAATTTTGTTTTATTCATGTCCTTCATGGATTAGATGATGTCAACCCAGATTGGGAAGGGTAATGTGCTGTACTCAGCCTATGATTCCAATGCTAATCTCTTCCTGAAACAGTCTCACAGACACA